>NW_022440787.1:0-6468 GCF_009761245.1 Sapajus apella
TCTCTCTCTCTCTCTCTCTCTCTCTCTCTCTCTCTCTCTCTCTTTGACAAGGAAGCTTCTTACTGCTTCACCAAGTGCTACAATACTTGCTTTGATGTCACATTAAACAAATGTGCACTGTCTCTTTGTTTTCCAGAGTGTTCTTGGCCACAGTTTTTCACAGAGGAGAACAAAGACCACACACTGGCAATAAAGTACTATATATAGTAGGTTCAGGAATGTAACACGCCATGTACATCCATGTCCCAGGAAAGGGCTGCAGCTCCTCCTCACCTCACATCAGTGTCCTCTTCCCGATAATCTGGGTTCAGGCTGGTGGTCGCGCAGGCGCACTCCAAATGCTCCTCTAACCTCACCTGGACTTCTTTTAATTTTGGCTTCTTCCTGCCGTATTCCACTTTGGCCACCTTAACGCTGCAGTGGTGGACGCGGGAGGGCTGACACTTGAGGCTGCTAGTGTTGCAGCAGCCAGTGCAATGCTTCACCTCCACACACGGGGGCCAGATCAGGAAGTTGGTGGACCTGGGGTCAACCTGGCTCCGAGGAATCTCATAAATGACCGTCGTGGCCTTGTAGACAGCGGGGACGACTTCCTCGATAATTCTCTTCCTTCGAATGGGCAGGGGCCGCTTCTCAGGTGCATGCTTGGTGGCATGGACTCCGTGAGCTCTCAAGCTGGTGTCCAAAGCATCCTCACTCTGGAGTCTATCTCCAGGAGTCGCTGGAGGTCCCTGATGCTGCGGATCTGACTGTGTGCCAGCCTCTCGGCCACCTCGCGGGGGATCTCGGCTTCCTTTGGCCTCCCCCACTCCCCTTCCTGATTTTTAAGGAGAGTCGGGGGTCGCTGGGGAGCCTGAAGCACTAAGTTCCCACGCCGGGGGCTGTGGAAAGTCATTACAAGTGAGACAGTCTTTACCCTCAAGGAGCTCATGGTCTTGATAGGGAACACAGAGATACACGTGTGAACTTTGGCTCTGCAGGAACGCAGAGGAGCATATTGCCTGAGGCAGTCAGGGAACACTTCACAGAATAGGTGAGCTCTGCTGGTCCATGAAGAGGCAGAGGAGGAAAAGAAGGCATTCCAAGAAGAGAGGATGCAAAAGAGATAAGATTTTAGGAGGAACAGCATTCCCATTCCACAGAGATCCTAAGGAGAACCAGTTAAGCTAGTTTGTTCCAGCGTGGTGGTGTCCAAGCAGGGAGAAGAATTAAGTCTTATTATTACTACAAAAAATTAGCCAGGGATGGTGGTGTGTGTCTGTAGTCCCAGCTTCTTGAGGGGACAAGGTGGGAGGATTGTTTGAGCCCAGGATGTTGAGGCTGCAGTGAGCTGTGATCATGCCACTATACTCCAGCCTGGGTGAAAACGTGAGACGCTGTCTCCAAAAAAAAGTGTCATCTAACATTTTTCCTGGGCTACCCTGCCTCTGGGTGGCTTGCTTTCGTAGATAATCCTATTTTTGTGAACCCCTATATCAAGCTGAGTAAAACACAAGCTAACAGGCCTTAGAATTGGTTGTCTGAGTATGAGGTTGACAAAAATAACGACTACTCATGCATTCTTAGTTCCCAAAAGAAAAGAGTACCCAGCACGCACCAATGCCAGGAGCCTTGTTAATAGTATAAAGGCTTTGTTCACGATGTCATCCTTTCAGAAAATGTGTAATAATGTCCCTAATTCCAGGAGTGAATTTTATATACATTCAGTGAGTTCATGCTTTTATCTGGCAAATTCAGAGGACTTAAATCTCAGGCAGATGAAATGCAGTTTACAACTTTTACGAGTATACCTTGTATTTCAAGAAAATCTCCTCCCATCCTCCAAACCTCATAGAAACACATTTATTCTTTGTCACTCTCTGTATGCCTTTTCCTCCCCCCACATACTCACATGGTTCTTTGTGGCCTTCCAGATTCAGATATTAAAGACATCTGAGGTCACGCAGCACCTGCCCAGGGAGTGTCTTCCAGAAAACCTGGGTGGGTACGTCAAAATTGATCTTGCCACTTAGAATTTCCAGTTCCTACCCCAGGTGAATGGCCACCCAGATCCCTTCAATGAGATCACCCTGTTCTCACTCCCTCCTGCCTTAGACTGGGACTCGGTGCATGTTCCAGGTCTCCATGCCATAACTATCCAAGAGCTGGTGGACTATGTTAATGCCAGGCAAAAGCAAGGAACCCATGAGGAATATGAAGACATTCATCGTGAGAACCCCGTTGGCACTTTCCACTGTTCCATGTAAGTAGGAAAGGTTTGGGCCAGCAGTTGGTTACAAGATGTTTCTGGCGGGCTCTGGTTCCTTCCACACCTCACTTGCTTAACAGAGACCTTTCCTTGTATTAAGGAGCATCACTCTCACTTAAATGTTGGTTTCTCGCATGCAGAGAGAGGTACTTTCTGCTTTGATGCTTCTTACCATCATCCTATGCTCCGAAATTTCTGGAGGTCTTTGGTACCAACAGGGCAACATTGTTGGGCATATTTTTGGATATTTTCCTGAAATGCAAGTGTTTTTTAAAAGGCAGGCTCAAAATAGGCTACTCTTTATTCCTGTTCTCAGTGTGAGGGCTGGCCTGTTTATTTGGGCAATTTCTCCCCATAACATTCATAGTATAACATTACACCTTGAGGAGGGGTATCTGGTGCATTTAAAATAATGCGTAGTCAGCCAGGCACAGAGGCTTACATCTGTAATTCCAGCACTTTGGGAGGCTGAGGTGGGAAGATCATGAGGTCAGGAGTTCGAGACCAACCTAACATGGTGAAACCTGGTCTTTACTAAAAATACAAAAATTAGCCGGGCTTGGTGGTGGGTGCTTGTAATCCCAGCTATTCAGGAGGCTGTGGCAGGAGAATCACTTGAACTTGGGAGACGAAGGTTGCAGTGAACTCAGATTGTGCCACTGTACTCCAGCCTGGGTGAGACTCTACAGAGCAAGACTCTATCTCAAAAATAAAAATAATCCATAGTGAGTAAGAGAGTCCAGTTGCCTCATAGTACTTTAACCCCTTGTGATTTTCATTCTACCCGAATCCTATCACAAAACCATCTGCCAGGCTGGGTGCAGTGGCTCATGCCTGTAATCACAGCACTTTGGGAGGCCAAGGCAGGTGGGTCACCTGAGGTCAGGAGTTCGAGACCAGCCTGGCCAACATGATGAAACCTGTCTCTACTAAAAATACTAAAATTATCTGGGCATGATGGCACATGCCTGTAATCCCAGCTACTCAGTAGGCTGAGGCAGGAGAATCTCTTGAACCTGAGAGGCAAAGGTTGCAGTAAGCCAAGATTATGTCACTACACTCCAGTCTGGGTGACAGAGTTAGATTACATATCAGGGGTGAAAAAAAGGAGATTTTTCATATGATGGGTTTAGCTTAGTACATAACAATAACTCCCAGGCCTCGAGAGAACCTGGAGACCCTCACCTCCTAGAAAATTTGCCTCTGATGGAAGGTTTGAGGGAAGGAACCATCAGAGCAGACCTTTGTTCAAAGCACAGAGTTTCAGGGTCTTAGTTAAAGGAGGAATACAGTGGAAGGAAGGGGACACACTCTATGGGGATGTGGGATCAGGGAAAAAGGTGAACAAAGAGAACAAACACATTAAGGGGAGAAATGCTGTAGTGGGGTGGGAGGGTCGGTGGAATGAGTGAGACATTCTGGATAACCTGTCACCCATGATGTAAACTAGGAGATGGAGAGAGGGATGGATGCTTTCTGGGGCCCATGGCAGGAGGCAGGGATGACTTGCCAAGATGAGCAGAAAGTGTAACGTGTTGTTTCTGTGTGTAGCATGTCTGTGTCCATCACCCCAACCTCTTCCGGGCTTTGTGGGCAGCCCAGTGTGGTCCAGGACTGTAGATGTCTTGCAGCCAGCTGTCCCAGGGAGCAGGTTCTGAAATCAAAGTCCCCCACCCCTTCCTTGTCTTTCTCTCCCTCGGGCTGCCACAACCTGGGCAGGGGGGTCACACGTTGACGGAAAAATACACACTTGGCTGGAAAAGGAGCTTTATTTGTATGTGTTGAATTCCCAAAGCAGCTGAAGGATAAATAGCTAATTCCAGCCTCAGCTGAGTCTGCCCACAAGGTGGGTGGTAAAATCTGTTCTCATTTAGATAGCTTTTGAGAAGAGGTAGAGGGGGGTTGGGGACAGCGGGAGAGGGGAGCTTGGAATCTGTACTGCTTATATGATCAGTCATGGATGTCATCTCCCTTTAATTAGGGGTTTGGAGTTGAGAAACGGCTCAGTTTGCTTATCCTAGAAACAGAGCAGAGTGCCAGGTAGGCAGTGGGCAGGGCAGCTCCTTAAGACCCACCTATGGTTGGATCACTGTCTCCTTCCCTCAGTCCTCCTGCTAAGCACTCGATAAATGTCAGCGATGTGCCAGGCCCTGCACTGGATGCTTTACATGCATCATCTCATTCAATTCTCCCCACAGCCTCATGAGTCTTAAGCATCATCATCATCTTTTACAGAGGCAAAACCTGAAAAAATAGAAAATCTAAGTAGAAATCTAAGGTCACATAACTTGTAATCAGCACTGCCAGAGCAGCAACTGGGTCGTCTTGACCTAAGTCCATGTTTTCAGCCCTTTCCCATCCTTCCCTGAGCTGGGAGTAGGGAGCTGGTCTTTTAAATTCTCAGGCATCTCACTTCTGTTCTCTAGCCCAGTCCTCTGTACTTCAGGCAAAGACATGGTTGGATGACTTCTAATACCTTTGGCTCTGTGTGTTTCTTGTGATTAGAGACAAAAGTTTCTTGTAGCCACGATATCCCCAGCACTTAGAGTGAGACAATATGCACACTAAAAAATGAACACATTTCCATACAGGTACAAGTGTTGCAAAGAATATTTATTAGGGTAAAAATAGGCTATGGACCAGAGAGTGCCGGAGGCTATAGGACTTCTTTAGATGGGATAGACAAGACTTTCTGAGGCAGCTACATTCAAGCTGATACTATCATGGGGAATGTAGGAGGCAGAGGAAATAGCATCTGTGAAATCCCTGAAGTAGGAATGAGCTAGGCATGTTCAAGTGATTGAAAGCAGGTCAGTGTAGCTGGAGGAGTGTAAGGTATACAGGGCTAAGGGTATGGTAATAAGGACAGATAGATAAAGCAAGCAGGTACCAGATCATGTGGGGTCTTATGTGTCAGGTAAGGATACTAGGCTTTTAATTGCAAGATGAATTCACTTGAAGGAATAAAGGCAAATCTGACTTACATCGTCAAATGATTATTCTTGCTGCTGTGAAGAGTGTGGAGTGTCAAAGGTCAAGAATGGGGGCAAGGAAATAGGATAGAAGACTATGACTAAAGAGCAGGTGAGAGCTGATGGCAGCTGAACTAGTGTTATAAATAGGGATAGGAAAATTAGCTGGTAGAGCTGACCAGACATGGTGATAGAAGTATAAGGGGTTTTGTTCTATAGGAGATGCTCTTTTCCTACAACTACTTCCTAAGTCCATCTCTCACTTTGTATCTGGGTTTATTAACCCAGAGCAATCAGCACATGGCATTTCTCTGGCCACAGTGATTGCTTTCAAGGTGGTCCACAGGGACTTTTGTTTCATGGAAGGCAGAGCCTCTTGGCCTGCTGGATAGAAAGTACATCACCCCAACTGCTGCTGGTAGTCACCCTAGGAGGGGAAGAAACTTTGGGAACAAACAGCCTAAGAGAAAGTTGATACTATGAATGGCAGAAGGAAAGAGACCAACATTTTGATATTGTTGAGCCTTTGAATCCACCAATCCAGACGTTCACTCTACCCTTGGACTTTCTGTTTAGTAAGGCGGTGAACTTCCTTATTATTGCCAGTCTGAGTTGAACTTCTCTTACAACTGTAAGTATCCTAATTGATAGACTAATGGTATCTAGGAACTCCAAACCTGACTTAAATATGCATAAGCATAGGAGACAAGCCTGGAATAAAATTAATTCCTGGGCTTTAAAAAGAGACCAGTAACTGATTTTGAATAGTGGGTCCAAATATTCTGTAGAGGTTAGAAATTTGTGTTTTTAGCTTTTGCCATGACCTGTCATTAATGGATTATATAAATTCATGCTTCTTGTTTTCTTTGCATGAGTCCAGACACCACAAGGGCGATATGGCAGACTGCTGCTCAGTAAAGAGTACAAGGTAATTCATAGGTAGACGAATGAAAGTTGCCTTCTCAGAGATGCATTTTACATGCATGGTGCCTAGCCTAGGTAAAAACCATCATTGCTACACTGGAATATACACAAGGGTGTCACAGTCTTTCTTCACCTGCCTGGGCAGGTCCAACATCTATAATACATTCTACAGAAAGTCTTCAGTTGGCCTGCGTGACCTCTTCCTACTTCAGCTGATTTATGCTCAAATCTGTTATCTCTGTCATTTATAAAGAATTATAAAGGTAAGTCAAGTGTATTATAAAATCATGAGTAGGGAATTCAAGTTTGGCACCAAATTTTCCA
>NW_022440788.1:0-6467 GCF_009761245.1 Sapajus apella
TATGCGATGAGTAGAAATGGAAACACAGGCGGGTGCAGTGGCTCAGGTCCGAAATCCCAGCATTTTGGGAGGTCGAGGCAGGTGGATCACCTGAGGTCAGGAGTTCAAGACCAGCCTGGCCAACATGGAAAAATCCTGTCTCTACTAAAAATATAAAAATTAGCCAGGCGTGGTGGTAAGCACTTGTAATCCCAGCTACTCAGGGGGCTGAGGCAGAAGAATCACTTGAAACCGGGAGGCAGAAGTTGCAGTGAGCCGAGATCGCACCACTTCACTCCAGCCTGGGTGACAGAGTCAGACTCTGTCTCAAAAAAAAAAAAAAGTAATAAAATAAATAAATAATAATTCTTTTTATCTCTTTTGTGTTAGAGTCAATTTTGTCTGGTGTTAATATTGTGCATCATCTTTCTTTATCTTTCTTTCTTTCTTGAGATGGAGCCTTACTCTGTCACCCAGGCTGGAGGGCAGTGGCACAATCCCGACTCTCTGCAATCTCTGTCTCCTGGGTTCAAGTGATTCTCCTGCCTCAGCCTCCCCAGTAGCTGGGACTATAGGCATGTGCCACCAAACCTGACTAATTTTTTACATTTTTAGTAGGGACGGGGTTTCACCATATTGGCAAGGCTGGTCTTCAACTCCCGACCCAGTGATCTGCCCACCTCAGCCTCCCAAAGTGCTGGGATTGCAGGCATGAGCCACTGTTCCAACCCTATTTTATGAGTTTTAAAATTTTTTAGGGTCAGAGTCTTGTTCTGTCACCATTCCTGGAGTGCAGCAGCACAACCATAGCTCACTGCAGCCTGGACCTCCTGGGCCACCACAACTGGCTGATTTTCCAAAACTTTTTTGAGACAGGGTCTCACTGTGTTGCCCAGGCTGATCTAAAGCTCCTGGCCTGAATGAAGTGGTCCTTCCTACCAGGCGTCCCTAAGTGCTGGAATTACAGGCATGAGCCGCCAAGTCTGGCCAAGAATTCTTAAAAGGAACCGTTCCACATAGAAGACAAAACAACCCTAAGCCTAAACATATGTAACAATATAGCTGCGTAATACCCAAGAAAAAAATGATAGGGTGTATAATTCTCCTTGTAAGAGGAATTTCAGATATACAACCATCTCTCAGAAGCTGAAAGGCTAAGCAAAGAAAAATATGAGTAATGATTCCGAAGATTTGAACTACAGAGAAATAAACCAGAGCCAAGTACACGTAAGAGCTCTGCACCTGAGAGACAGTCCTTCTAGGCTCACAGGAGACACCGACATCAGCTGAACACACCCTGAACTACAGAATCAACCGATCTGCCTCCATCCCACACCTGACCGTGAAGGGGGATTTGGGGGCTGGGGAGAAAGCTGCCAAGTATGACAAAGACTCATTTACAAGTTCTCACCTTCATAACAGGACTCCCCACAGTAACAGTGAGAGTGACACCAAATGCTGGCTAGACCGGACTTCACCTTTTAACACCACTTCACACGAAGGTCCAAATGGCACAAATATTTTCCAGATCCTAACAGAGAGAGAAATCCAAATTGAAGGTCCTTGTATCTAATTATTTTGGCAAGTATTTTCTACATATTTCCTTTGCCCAAAAGACTGAGCTAGGTGCTGAGGATATGAAGGATATTCCCACCTTTAGAGCTTATGCTCCAAAGAATATAGACAAGGAGAGAGACGATCACAATGCCACGTGCACAGGGGGTGTGAGCAGCCATGGTGCTGCCGGAACGCTGTTTATAAGAAGTCTGGGAAGAATGGAGGAAAGTGTCCCAGGAGGAGCCAGCCCAGGGAAGCTGAGGACAAGCAGTCCAGGCACAGGCACTCACACTGGTGCAGGTAGGACTCCTCTTCTGTAAGGTCCTAAGAGCAGGCTGAGCACATAAGAGAGTTCTGTAACCCAGGCAGGGGGAGAAGCCACGTGTGTCTCAGAGCAGAGTGTGCTTCAAGCGAGGGTAATACACGCAAGCTCAACACCTTGACAAGGGAGCTCTGGCTCTAAGTTGATATTCATTTATGGTTTGAGGGCCCAGAATTCATGGGCCTGGAGAAGAAATGAAGAAATATATCTTAACAGCTGACAAAGTCAACTAGTCGTTTCTGGGAGAAAAAGAAAAGGTGAATGAGAAACATCAATACACTGTGCGGTGGGGACAAAAGCCAGGCTCATCGCTGAGGTCCCGCAGCCCCACGCCACCCCGCCTGTGATGACAACTCTGGCCACCCCTCCCTTGTCACTCTCAGTGGGGATCTTCTCTTCTGCTCCCCACTTCCAAAGACAACACTGCTCCATTCACAGACTCCTGGGCACCCCTAAAAAGTCTTCACAGCCCACCTTTCACCTCAACCCTTTCCTTCAATCACCTGCTTTTCATCTAAGCTAAGGATCTGAAAGTAGAGGGGAAAAGCCAGGAAAGGGGAGGTGGGGGGGGACAACCTGATTTCACCAGGTAAACAAGGGCCGCCAAGAGGCACGTGGGAAGACAAACCTCTCCACCAATGCTGGTTTGCAAGTAGTGGTCACAAAACTGGGACACTGAAAAACAGTAGCTGCTGACCCTCTTCCCTTCCCCACTCCCTGCCATTCAAATGGTCGTTGTAACCAGGAATGTGGAGTCTGGAAGTACAGCAGCTACAATTGAGCATGTGAGAGACTCTTGCCTTCAGAGTTCATGCTAAAACTGCATTTCCAGGTATTTCAAAAGCTTATGTAAGGCAACTGTCAGATAAATTAGTAAAAAAGACTCCCCTTACCAAGTGAAGGCAGAGCCCCAAGATTGACTTGTTTCTCTCCTTCTTTCTTTTGATAAATGACAATAAGTTGCATTCAGTCCCATTTTACAAAATGAACAAGTAGAGGGACCAGGATCTCTGAGCTTTCAGTGATTGTAATAATAGTGCTACAAACAAATTTGTATGATTTTATAAATAAATAACAATGAAATATAAATGACATAAAAAGTAAAAAATTCAGATTTCAGTGTACATTGTAACATGTACTATGACAAAATGGGGCCTGAGGAGAAGATCCATGGCAGTGCCGGTGTGAGGCGGAAAGGGGCAGGGAGAGCCTGGCCCTGAGAAAGGAGAAATCAAGCACTGACTCTGAGTGCAACTGTTACATCAAAGAAGAACACCCGGGAAGGCTGCCTTCTCCCCACTGACGTGGAGCTGAGGACCCCGATGCCAGCTGCATTGAGCACAGGAAGGTGGGTCTGGGAAGCTGTCCCAACACAACAGGCATGGGGAAGCGTCCCCTCCTCAGGCACTCAGACACTCCCTGGGTGAGAATAAGGCACAAAGATGCAAGTGACAGCAGACCTCTGACCAGAGCTCAATGGGTTCAATGACAATGAGTCCATGAGACGGCCTGTGTGTTGCTCAGAGCTACAGTTCAATGTGATCCAGATGCAGGAGTCCTTGTCACTGCCTGAGCCTCGGCAGAGGCCTAGCAACCATTTTTCCTGCCTCCATCCAGCCCGGGAAAAAGAATTAAAATTACATCGAACTCACCATTATAGCTACTGAATTCTTTGGTGTCACTGTCAGTCATGTCTTTCTGTTTTCTCTTACAAACCATAAGCCATGGCTTAACCTAAAAGAAAACCACAGAGGCTCTAACTTTCCAGATGTGGAGCCTATCAGACTCAAATACTACCACCCGTCTTTGCCCCATCCTCACGCAGTTGCTCTGGAGGGCAAAGAAGACAGCACCCCAGTAGCATGTGTGCCATGTCAGGAAAAGCACCACTCCCAGCTATGGGGGTGCGGTGACCACCAGCGAGAGAGCAGCTGCCCCACAGATGCCCCTGAGGGAGCTGCCTCTCCACCGCAACAGCCACCCAGAGACTCACATGTGGAAGCACTCGCTCACTCTGGGATTCAACTCTAAACGGGACATCTCCTCGGTGAAATCATCGCAAAACTGCAACAACAGAGCAAAAGAGAGGTAAGGAAGACAAAGCCACAGGCAGCCTGTCGCCTGCATAGGTGCTTGGGGTGTTTTAAGCCATCTTCAAGAGCGCTTGCACAAAAATATGTTGTGGTGCTCTCAGTTTAAGACAAAACACAAAGCTTACAAGAAATTAAGGCCAACCTGTAACTCCATGAAACAAACTAGCTTTGTGGGGTCATTTGAAAAAAATTCAACTATTAAATAACAACAACAACAACAGAGCAAAAGCATCTCACCCCATCCTGATGTCACTCTTGAATCCCGTGGTTCCTTTCTGCAGTTTGAACCAACAGACTGCACAGGAAGGGGTTTCGCTGTGCTTAGCAGGTTCCCATGTAAGGCATTAGAATCTGGGTTGCAGATGGAAGAGGAACCCATCCATCCAGAGACAGTATTTGGTCCCAAATTCCCAGCCACAGAGTTCTGCACATGTTCTCCCATGACAGCTGGACAGGGACAGCCTCCTGAGAAGCCACAGCCTGGCACTGAGGCAAGGCGACACTTTCAGCTGAAGGCAATGTTCTTAAATTCCTCTGGATGAAGAAAGCTGTGCTGGGAGGGGTCACATCAAGGGTGGAGTCACCGCAGCAGGCATGTTCCGCGTCTCAGCTGCAGAGCCATGAATGGTTCCGCTGGGAACAGGGCCTGGTCTCCGAGCTCACTACTTGCAGCTGACAGAGTTGTAGAGATGATTCCTTGATCTTCATCCACAGTCCCCCGCTAGGACACAGGGAGGTGTGAGTAGCTGATCCCGTCTGATGACTCAGACCTGACTTGCTCAGGAGAGCCGGCCTGACTGGGTCCACTTCCTTGAGGCTGCAGGTCAAGTCCACCTCACTGGGTTCCAACAGATGTCCACTTTTGGAGGAGGGATCTTCACTTGATCGAAGGTTGGGTTCTCCATCTTTAGGCTTGCTACTCAGAGAAGCAGTTTCAGTCATTATTTCATAACAGAGTTGTTTGGATAATAGATGGCAATGTTCCTTTTCCTGTGTTCTGAAATGAAATCTTTTCTCTCAGTTTCTCCACAGCCTGTTCCTCTCATGGGGCTGGGCTGGCTGGAACAATTGTGGTGCTCGTCTCACTGGTGATATCACTCTGACTGTGACAACGTTTTTAAAAATAATCAAGATAAACAATATCACAAATTCAAGTCATGCTGGTATAAACTCAGATAATGTAATAAAGAAATCTACATGGGTTATCTTTCTGAAATAGATGTGGTCTACACAAAAAGAGTTATCTTGCAACTGGGAAATGCAGGCTATTAGAAAGTTTACATTTGTTTCTTTGTAAAAAATATAATATGAGGAAAATAAACAGGAGATATACACCAGTTGTATCTGAAATGTACATAGATAAAGGACAAGAGGCAAGTAAGTTTTTGAAAATTTAAGAAACTTGTGTAAACTTTATAATGAAAATCTAAATACATTAGTCATGAGGGGGAGTGGGGATCAGAGGCGCAGCCGGCTTGCAGGACCCCACCCCCCCATCTGTCCCTGCTGCTGCCTGTGCTTGAAGAGTCAAAGATGTTGGTTCTTGCGCAGTCAGACTAGGACTCAGGATCAAGAAACACATACAAACCCGCACAACCACTTGGAAACTGAACAACCTGTTTCTGAGTGTTGACTGGAAATGCTGTCTCAAAAAAAAAGAAATACTAGACTTCCATAGAATCAACCCAAATGCCCATCAATGATAGACCGGACAAAGAAAATGTGGTACATATACAATATGGAATACTATGCAGCCATAAAAAACGAGTTTGTGTCCTTTGTAGGGACTTGGATGAATCTGGAAACCATCATTATCAGCAAACTAACACAAGAACAGAAAGCCAAATATCGTATGTTCTCACTCATAGGTGGGTGTTGAACAACGAGAAGATGTGGACTCAGGGAGAGGAGCATCACACACTGGGGGCAGTTCAAGGGGGTAGGGAGAGACAGCGGGGGGTGGGGAGAGAGGGGAGGGTGGGATGGTTTAACATGGGGAGAAATGCCAGATATATGCACCTAAAGTAAATAAATAAATTAAAAAAAAAAAAAAAGATGTTGGCTCTTACGAGCACTCATCCCTCTCCTGTGTCTAAATGTGTGTGGTTCTATTAATGCATGACTTATCACTGTAATTCCACACCACTGGACATTTGGGAGAAGCTTAGCACAAGCAGTGGATAGAATAATGTCTCCTCTGGCTCCTTCTAAGCCTGTTCACAATAAGGCTGGGTTTGGCAGTGAGCACTGTGGCTCCTTCCAGTTACAGAGGAGCCCAGGCCCTGGGGGTGGCAGCACCGCGTCTTCACAGGCTAAGGCTCCAAACGCCATGACCTGCTGTTCTGCAGACCTAAGCCAGGTTATACTTTCACCGTCAGAGGCTATGCTGAACAGCAACCTCACTGCTTCCTTTAAATGCTCTTATTCCTTCAGGTTTCATTTCTCTTTTTTGTCACTTTTCTTCCATCATTTCTATCACACTTCTTAGTCTTTACTCTCAAACGGGCTGGTATTTA
>NW_022440789.1:0-4963 GCF_009761245.1 Sapajus apella
TATTTCTCATTGCATCCTATACTCCCATTGACATTGGAATATCCAGACTCAACTGTTAGACGAAACGTGTTTCTCACTCGGTGAATCTAATCATAGATGCAACTTACCAAGGTGAATGAACACACAGGAGAAGTTTAAAACAGGCGTTTCTCCTGTAGTTTAGACGCGCCCTTACCAAAAATTTTATGAGCGTGTGTATGGCTGGAAATATCTCTTCCAGATTCTACAAAGAAAGGGTTTCTGAACTGCTACATTCACACATCTGTTTAACTCTCTAAGTTGAAAATATGCCTTGATAATCATTCTGCTACATAGCTCCTTGTTTTTTTAGAGCCAGATATTTCTCATTACATCCTATACTCCCAATCACACAGGAATATCCATACGTAGCTTTTAGAAGAAACGGGTTTCTAACTCGTTGAATCTAATCACAGATGCAACTTCCTAAGGTGAACGAACACACAGCAGAGAATTTTGAAACATTCGTTTGTCCTGTGGTTTTGATTCGAACTTATCGCTAATTCTAATGAGCCTGTATATGGCTGGAAATATCTCTCTCCAGATTATCCAAAGAAAGTGTTTCTGAATTGCTACATTCACAAATCTGTTTAACTCTGCAGGTTGAACATACACCTTGACAATAATTCTGCTACATAGCGCCATTTTTCTTTTAGAGCGAGATATTTCTCATTACATACTGTGTTCCCATTGACTCAGGAATATGCAAACGCAGCTTTTAGAAGAAACGTGTTTCTAACCCGCTGAAGCTCAACATAGATGCTACTTCCTAAAGTGAACGAACACACAGCCGAGAAGTTTGAAACAGACGTTTCCCCTGTGGTATAGATTCGATCTTTCCGCTAATTCTTATGAGCCTGTATATGGCTGGAAATATCTCTTTCCAAACTCTCCAAAGAAAGGGTTTCTCAACTGCTACATTCACACATCTGTTTAACTCTCTAAGTTGAATATACACCTTGACAATCATTCTGCTATATAGCTCCGTTTTTGTTTTAGAGCCAGATATTTCTCATTACATCCTATACTCCTATTCACTCAGGAATATCCAAATGCAGCTTTTGGAAAAACGTGTTTCTAACTCGCTGAATCTAATCATAGCTGCAACTTCCTAAGGTGAACGAACACACAGAAGACCAGTTTGAAACAGACGTTTCTCCTCTGATTTAGATTCGATCTTACCGCTAATTCTTATGAGCCTGTAAATGGTTGGAAATAACTCATACCAAACTCTCCAAAGAAAGGGTTTCTCAACGGCTACATTCACACATCTGTTTCACTCTGTAAGTTGAATATACACCTTGACAATCATTCTGCTACATAGCCCCGTTTTTATTTTAGAGCCAGATATTTCTCATTGCATCCTATACTCCCATTGACTCAGGAATATCCAGTCTCAACTTTTAGAAGAAACGTATTTCTCACTCGCTGAATCTAATCATAGATGCAACTTCCTAATGTGAACGAACACACAGAAGAGCAGTTTGAAAGAGACGTTTCTCCTGTGGTTTAGTCGCGATCTTACCGCCAATTCTTTTTTTTTTTTTTTCAGACGGAGTTTCACTCATGTTACCCAGTCTGGAGTGCAATGGCAAGATCACCGTCTCCTGGGTTCAGGCAATTCTCTTGCCTCAGCTTCATGAGTAGCTGGGATTACAGGCACACGCCACCATGCCCAGCTAATGTTTTGTATTTTTAGTAGAGACGGGGTTTCTCCATGTTGACTAGGATGGTCTCGATCTCTTGACCTCGTGATCCACCCGCCTTGGCCTCCAAAAGTGCTGGGATTACAGGCTTGAGCCACCGCGCCAGGCCTCTTGCCGCCAATTCTGATGAGCCTGTATATGGCCGGAAATGTCCCTTCCCAAATTCTCTAAAAAAGGGTTTCCCAACTGCTACATCCACACATCTGTTTAACTCTGTAAGTTGAATATACACCTTGACAATCATTCTGCAACAAAGCTCCGTTTTTGTTTTAGAACCAGATATTTCTCGTTACATCCTACACTCCCATTCACTCAGGAAGATCCAAACGCAGCTTTTAGAAGAAACTTGTTTCTAACTCGCTGAATCCAACCATAGATGCAACTTCCTAAGGTGAATGAACACATAGCAAAGAAGCTTGAAACAGACGTTTCTCCTGTGGTTCACAGACGATCTTACCGCTAATTATTATGAGCCTGTCTATGGCTGGAAATATATCTTTCCAGATTCTCCAAATAAGGGTTTCTGAACTGCTACATTCACACATCTGTTTAACTCTTTAAGTTGAATATACACCTTGACAATCATTCTGCTCCATAGCCCCGTTTTTGTTTTAGAGCCAGATATTTATCATTACATCCTATACTCCCATTCACTCAGGAATATTGAATCGCAGCTTTTAGAAGAAACGTGTTTCTAACTCGCTGAATCTAATCATAGATGCAACTTCCTAAGATGAACGAACACACAGAAGAGCAGTTTGAATGAATCGTTTCTCCTGTGGTTTAGAAGCGATCTTACCGCTAATTCTTCAGAGCCTGTATATGGCTGGAAATAGCTCTTTCCAGATTCTCCAAAGGACGGGTTTCTAAACTCCTACATTCACACATCTGTTTATCTCTTTAAGTTGAATGTACACCTTGACAATCATTCTGCTACATAGTTCCGTTTTTGTTTTAGAGCCAGATATTTATCATTACATCCTATACTCCATTTCACTCAGGAATATCCAAACGCAGCTTTCTCAAGAAACGTGTTTCTAACTCCGTGAATCTAATCATAGACGTAACTTTCTAAGGTGAACGGACACAGCAGAGAAGATTCAAACAGACGTTTCTCTTGTGGTTTAGATTCGATCTTACCGCTAATTCTAATGAGACTGTACATGGCTGGAAATATCTCTTTGCAAACTCTCCAAAGAAAGGGTTTCTCAACTGCTACACTCACACCTCTGTTTAACTCTGTAATGTGAATATACACCTTGACAATCATTCTGCTACATAGCCCCGTTTTTGTTTTAGGGAAAGATATTTTTCATTACATCGTATACTCCCATGTACTCAGGAATATCCAAACGCAGCTTTTAGAAGAAACGTGTTTCTAAACCGCTGAATCTAAACATAGACGCAACGTCCTAAATTGAACGAATAGACACCAGAGAATATTGAAACAGACGTTTCTCCTGTGGTTTAGATTCGATCTTACCGCTTATTCTTATGAGCGTGTATATGGCTGGAAATATCTCTTTCCAGATTCTCCAGAGAAAGGGTTTCTGAACCGCTACATTCACACATCTGTTTAACTCTGTAAGTTGAATATACACCTTGAGAATCATTATGCTACATAGCTCCGTTTTTGTTTTAGAGCCAGATATTTCTCATTACATCCTACACTCCCATTCACTCAGGAACATCCAAACGCAGCTTCTAGAAGAAACGTTTTTTTAAGTCGCTGAATCTAATCCTAGATGCAACTTCCTAAGGGGAATGAACACACAGCAGAGAAGTTTGAAACAGATGTTTCTCCTGTGGTTTAGATTCGATGTTACCGCTAATTCTTATGAGCTTGTATATGGCTCGAAATATCTCTTTCCAGATTCTCCAAAGAAAGGGTTTCTGAACTGCTACATACACACATCTGTTTAATTATGTAGGTTGAATAGACGCCTTGACAATCATTCTGCTACATAGCTCAGTTTTTGTATTAGAGCCAGATATTTCTCATTACTTCCTATACTACCATGGACTCAGGAATATCCAAACGCAGCTTTTAGAATTAACGTGGTTCTCACTCGCTGAATCTAATCATAGGTGCAACTTCGTAAAGTGAACTCACGCACAGCAGAGCAGTTTGAAAGAGACGTTTCTCCTGTGGTTTAGACGTGATCTTACCTCTACTTCTTATGAGCCAGTATATGGCTGGAAATATCTCTTTCCAAATTCTCCAAAGTAAGGGTTTGTCAACTGCTACATTCACACATCTGTTTAACTCTGTAAGTTGAATAAACACCTTGACAATCATTCTGCTACATAGCTCCGTTTCTGTTTTAGAGCCACATATATCTCATTACATCCTATAGTGCCATTGACTCAGGAATATCCAGGCGCAGCTTTTAGAAGAAACGTGTTTCTCACTCGCTGAAACTCATCATAGATGCAACTTTCTACTATGAACCAACGCAGAGAAGAGCAGTTTGAAACAGAAGTTTCTCCTGTATTTTAGACGTGATATTTCTGCTAATTCTTGTGAGCCTGTATATGGCTGGCAATATCTCTTTCCAGGTTCTACAATGAAAGGGTTTCTCAACTGCTACATTCACACATCTGTGTAACTCTGTAAGTTGAATATACACCTTTACAGTCATTCTGCTACATATCTTCGTTTTTGTTTTACAGCCTGATATTTCTCATTACACCCTATACTCCCATTCATTCAGATATATCCAAACGCAGCTTTTAGAAGAAACGTGTTTCTAACTCGCTGAATCTAAACATAGATGCAGTTTCCTAAGGTGAACGAACTCACAGCATAGAGGTTTGAAACAGTCGTTTCTCCTACGGTTTACACGCGATATTACCGCTAATTCTCATGAGCCTGTGTATAGCTGGAAATATCTCCTTCCAGATTCTACAAAGAAAGGGTTTCTGAACTGCTACATTCACACATCTGTTTAACTCTGTACGTTGAATATACACCTTGACAATCATTCTGCTACATAGCTCCGTTTTTGTTTTAGAGCCAGATATTTCTCATTACATCTATAACGCACTTTCACTCAGGAATATCCAAACGCAGCTTTTAGAAGAAACGTGTTTCTAACTCGATGAATCTAAACATAGATGCAACTTCCTAATGTGAACGAACACACAGAAGAGCAGTTTGAAAGAGACATTTCTCCTGTGGTTTAGTCGTGATCTTAGTGCCAATTCTTTTTTTTTTTTTTTTTTTTTTTTTTTTTTTT
>NW_022440789.1:5063-6460 GCF_009761245.1 Sapajus apella
TTTTTTTTTTTTTTTTTTTTTTTTTTTTTTTTTTTTGAGACGGAGTTTCACTCATGTTACCCAGTCTGGAGTGCAATGGCGCGATCTCGGCTCACCGCAACCTCCGTCTGCTGGGTTCAGGCAGTTCTCCTGCCTCAGCCGCCTGAGTAACTGGGATTACAGGCACACGCCACCATGCCCAGCTGATATTTTGTATTTTTAGTAGAGACCGGGTTTCACCATATTGACCAGGATGGTCTCGATCTCTTGACCTCGTGATCCACCAGCCTCGGCCTCCCAAAGTGCTGGGATTACAGGCTTAAGCGACCGCTCCCGGCCTCTTACCGTCAATTCTTATGAGCCTGTATATGGCTGGAAATATCTCTTTCCATATTCTCCAAAAAAGGCTTTCTAAACTGCTACATTAACACATCTGTTCAACTCTGTAAGTTGAATATACACCTTGACAATTATTCTGATACAAAGCTCAGTTTATGTTTTAGAGAAAGATATTTCTCATTGCATCCTATACTCCCATTCACTGAGGAATATCCACACACAGCTTTTAGAAGAAACGTGTTTCTAACCCGCTGAATCTAATCATAGATGCAGCTTAGTAAAGTAAACGAACACACAGAAG
Organism: Sapajus apella; assembly: GCF_009761245.1. Taxonomy (NCBI): domain Eukaryota; kingdom Metazoa; phylum Chordata; class Mammalia; order Primates; family Cebidae; genus Sapajus; species Sapajus apella. Next base: position 5,683 of record NW_022440789.1, read on the forward strand.
AGCAGTTTGAAAGAGACGTTTCTCTTGTGGTTGAGACGCGATCTTAAAGCTAATTCTTATGAGCCTGTATGTGGCTGGAAATATCTCCTTTCAGATTCTCCAAGGAAAGGGTTTCTCTACTGCTACATTCACATATGTGTTTAAGTCTGTACGTTGAATATACACCTTAACAATCATTCTGCTACATAGCTCCGTTTTTGTTTTAGAGCCAGATATTTCTCATTACATCCTGTACTCTCATTCACTCAGGAATATCCAAACGCAGCTTTTAGAAGAATAGTGTTTCTAACTCGCTGAATCTAATTATAGATGCAACGTCCTAAGGTGAACGAACACACAGCAGAGAAGTTTGAAACAGACGTTTCTCCTGTGGTTTAGACTCAATCTTACCGCTAATTCTTATGATCCTGTATATGACCGCAAATGTCTCTTTCCAGATTCTCCAAAGAAAGGGTTAGTGAACTGCTACATTCACATGTCTGTTTAACTCTGTAAGTTGAATACACACCTTGACAATCACTCTGCTACACAGCTCCGCTTTTATTTTAGAGCCAGATATTTCTCATTACACACTATACTCCCATTCACTCAGAAATATGCAAACGCAGCTTTAAGAAGAAACATGTTTCTAACTCGCTGAACCTAATAATAGATGCAACTTCCTAAGATGAACGAAGACACAGCAGAGAAGTTTGAAACAGACGTTTATCCTGTGGTTTAGACGCGATCCTACCGCTAATTCTTATGAGCCTGTATATGGCTGGAAATATCTCTTTCC
>NW_022440790.1:0-6458 GCF_009761245.1 Sapajus apella
TTATTTTCTTCTTTAGCAAGCCTCAATGTAACAGTGATACAATGATAATAAAAATAATTGTAATGATAATACTTATCGAACTCTTTCTTTGTGACAAAGACTGTTCTATGCACTTTACATTTAATAGCTCATTCACTCCTCAAAAACCCCAAGGTTTCATCATTACAGATGTGGAAACCGAGGTATGGAGAGGTGAAAAGTTTTCTAAATGGACTCTCAAGGTCTGCAGCATCTACTGTCTTTATCCAAAGGTCAACTACCAAAAAGTCACTAAATCAGTTTTTCTAAAACTTTGTTTTTATTATGTCAGGCTCTTAAACTTTTAATTGTAGACACTTTTAAATGTGTCTACATTGCACATTTACTTATAATAATATTATTTATCATTCATTGAGGGTTTATTATAGGTGCTAACAACTGTTCTAAGAATGTAAGCCAAAACTTGAAATTTGCACATATAGCAAGTACTTTTTACTTTTTCTTCTTTTGTTTTAAACAAATGTTTATTTGAGAATAATTTTAGATTTACAGAAAATTTGCAAAAATAGTATAGCAAGTTCCCATACACCCCACACCCATTTTCCTGAATTGTTAACATCTCATATTACTGTGGTACAATTCTCACAACTAATGAATAAACTTTAGAACATTGTTATTAACAAAAGTTCACATTATCATTATTATTAATTGACCTCCAAAAGATTTCATTAATTCTCTTCTAAAGCCCCTTTTCTGTTCCAATTGTTTTAGGTGGAAAAAATATAAGGAAAATCCAAGTGTTTTAGGTGAAAAAAATAAATAAGAAAAAAATAAATCTACTTTTCTTTAATGTCTCGTAACCCACACTAATTTACTGTTTTATCACACTTTCTCCTCAAGTATTTCTGTAATCCCAAGGGACATTTACGTGCCACACATTTATCTTCTGGTTCTTGTGTCTTCTCTCCCTGAGCCACATCATTATGAATTCTTCTGACCTGTCCCCTTGTCATCTGGTAAAACGAACCAAACCTTCTACAGTATCATTTTAGGTTCTGGCTCCCACTGGGGAAGCCAATTCATCTGCCTCTAGTTGGAAGACAATCAATATTAAAAAACAATTCCTTGTGAATCTCCTTTCTGTTGTGGCCATGAAGTATAAAAGAGCCACCTTATTGATCCACTTTCTATGTACCCATTTTCCAGATCAACAAATCTTGATTCATCCTTGGCAAAATCTTTGGGCTTATCCATTCTTTGCTTTTCATTCTATTGTGGTAATAGGCCAAATGTTTCCTTCCCTACCTTCCTTCTTTCCTTCCCTCCCTTCCTTCTTTTCTTTTTTCCTTCCTTCCACCCCCCTCCCTCCCTCTGTTCCTTCCCTGCTCCTTCCCTTCTTTCCTTTCATTCATTCTGTCTGTCAGGAATATCTGAATGTTACTTTGTTTTCCAATCAGATACAAACTTCACCATTAAAGCCATACATACTACTATTGAACAGTGTGGGAATTAGACATAAATTGTAAGTGGTTGACATAAATGACTGGAATTGTTATTTGCTATTTAAAACACAACTTCCAAGAAATAATCCATTGATTAATGGTGACCCTTCCAATATTTTCCAGATTTAGCATGGTATTTTCTTCACTTATAAAATAAATTGCACACACAAGATTTTATTATCGGTGAGTTAAGCTGGTTACTGGTAAACTGATAGAACTCCAGCTATGAGTAGGATTGCTGTTGGTTACACTCATGACCCCTTTGAAATAATTAGATGTAAAAGACTAAAAGAACATGTTTATGCTCACAGTTTTGGAATTACAGCCATTTAGAATATGGCATGACATAAAGAAATGTAAAGTCTTTCTATTTAGGTATTATATTTAAGGTTTGTTTCAGTGTGTATGAAATGAGCATGGACCAAAAATTCGTTGCACATCAGAAGTGCCCTTTGTTATTTCTTTACAGTAATCTGGGTTCTGTATAATTCTAGGTAGATACCCATTCAAACAGATGTAAAGAAAAATCCTTTCTGCACATGGCTAGCCAGTTTTCCCAACACTGTTTCTTAAACAGGGAATCCTTTCCCCATTGCTTGTTTTTGTCTGGTTTGTCAAAGATCAGATGGTTGTAGATATGTTGCGTTGTGTCCAAGACCTCTGTTCTGTTCCATTGGTCTATATCTCTGTTTTGGTACCAGTACCATGTCTTTTTGATTACTGTAGCCTTGCAGTATAGTTTGAAGTCCAGTAGTGTGATGCCTTACACACTGGGGTCTGTTGGGGGGAAATAGGGGAGGGACGGGGGGGGTTGGGGAGTTGGGGAGAGATAGCAAGGGGAGAGATGCCAGATGTAGGTGATGGGGAGGAAGGCAGCAAATCACACTGCCACGTGTGTACCTATGCAACAAGCTTGCATGTTCTTCACATGTACCCCAAAACCTAAAATGCAATAAAATACATTTTTAAAAAATCCTTTGAAATATACATTTGTAGTGAATGAACATGTAAAGCAAGAGTGTGAAGTCTTATTGTCTCCTCTGCCCTTCTTGCCATTAAGGTGAGTTAATTTTTAGTTTAACCAGAATGACAGAAGTCAGTTTGGTCTGTTTGTGTGGTTTTAGTGGTCACACTATAGAGCTGTCCTAGGGCACATCTGAGTGCCAATCCTGTTTTGTAAGCATCTATCGCAGTCATAGTTTTTGTTTTGTTTTGTTTTTGTTTGTTTGTTTTTTAAGAGGAAATTACCTGGGGTCTGGTTAGACCTCTGGTTATTTTAAAACATGATGGATTAGCAGAGAGGAGAGAATTAAAATACTTTTTTGTTTTCTCTAACTAACTCTATATCCATTTCTTTTCATTTTCTCTCTCAGGGAGGAAGCACTGCTGCTGGTCTCTCTCAGATTGTAGGACTTTGACTGAAACACTTTTGTTAGTGAGCGGGGCAGTGAGGAATAAGAAACGTGCACTGTTCCCACCTCTTTTCTTCTCTTATCTCTTCTCTCCTCCCCTCCCTTCTCCTTCTGCTTCCCTTTTCTTTCTTTTTCTCTTCCTGCTCCCTCTCATCCACTCCTCTCTCTTCCCCCACCCCTTCTCATTTTCTCTCTTTTTCTTTCTTTCTTTTTCCCATGCCCCACTCTCTACTCACCCCAACCTTTGTACATTCACTAAACTGGTTTAGGGCTTTCCTTGGGGCTAGATTATTCCCCTTTTATTCCTTCTTTCACATTAGTATACTGGCCATTGCCTTGAGTTCTTAGAACATTGGGCAGAATCGTCCTACTGAGATTCAGCGGGCAATAGATGAAGCTGATTGGAAGGTAGAGAGCTCTTCTCAGATATATTCCAACAGATGTTCCAGAGTTCCATACACTGGAGAATTGGGTGCTGGTTCAACTATTATAACTGTTGTCCTTTCATTACCATTTTGAAATTATTTCGTGCCTATTGTGCCTACACTGTGAGGACAAGTAATTTGTAGTGTAAGATTCTAGCATTCCTGAACATAATACCACCAAATTCTTGCAAAAGCATACCTAGTTCTCAAGAGTGGGATGATTCAACTTGGCTCCAAGAATCCCAGAAGGAGAATGAGAGCAGGCCAGGCTGGAGGTGTTAGAAGAACTTCCCTGGCCGGGCATGGTGGCTCACGCCTGTAATTCCAGCACCTTGGGAGGCTGAGGTGGGTGGATCGCCTGAGGTCAGGAGATCGAGACCAGCCTGGTCAACGTAGTGAAACGTGTCTCTATTAAAAATACAAAAATTAGCTGGGTGTAGTGGTGGATGCCTTTAGTCCCAGCTACTTGGGAGGCTGAGGCAGGAGAATCACTGGAATTCAGGAGGCTGATGTTGCAATGAGCTGAGAGTACACCAGTGCACTCCAGCCTGAGTGACAGTGAGGCTCCATCTCCGAAAAAAAAACAAAAAAACCCTGTATTCTGATTCCGTATTAGCCTGCAAATGTATACTTAGTGTCTCTGCCTTGTGGGGAAAGCCCAGGTGGAGCCTGAGAACACACTTGTCATGGCACCTCCCGCTCTTATTTTGTTATCTTGAGAATGCCATTCCTCCCACCAAGAAGTGTGATTGTTTGCATATGCCATCTGCTTACAAACCCCTGTGAGCTGAAATTCTCCCTCAAAAGGTTTATGTAAGCACCCTGTGAACTGAAACTACTACGTTTTGCTCAGCTCAAATAAACATCAAAAAAGTATCTAAACATTTGAACTTATAATAACATATTTATCCCAACACATGAGGCTACTCATCATTGGTGTATGTGCAATATATAATTGCAGCATGCAGAAAACAAACAGCTCTCGATCAGAGAAGCCTCTGGATCCCACGGGGCACAAATCATCTACCAAAAATAGAGATGGTTGGGGAAAATAACTTATAATTGCATTGGCAATCCACTATTAAAGTATAATTTCATGTTGTTTTCATATCCAGCAAATAAATAATATAACAACTGACTTGAAAAAATTGCTCATTGCGCTTAGTAGCAGACTCAAACATGAAATCTAAAAATTAAGTATGTATACACATTTTACTAAGTGTGCATTTTAAAAATCTAGGAGAAAATATGCATGCTCACATTTATACAATTATGTATAAGAACTATGTCCTTAATTTATAAGTAAAAATTGATTTATACTCCTTATAAAATTTAAATTATGCTTTTTAAAGTAGAAGTTTATTCATTTGACTTATAGATAAAATTATCAGTATAGGTATATATAATTTTCTTTAATGGCCTAAAAATTTTATATTTTAAAGATCCAGTTTCGTTATTTATTTTCAAGATGGAGGAATTACCGTTAGCTGTATTTGCATATATGAAGCATAGAATTGCAGGTCAACCAGCAAACTGAGCCTGAATTTACATAATACTAGGTGCAACTGGAATTATGTGAACTGAATAATTTATGTTAATGAAAATTATACCGGTTTAATCAAAGAAGAATAAAAAATGATATTATAAGGCAGAGAAAATAAAAGTAGCTTCAGATAATGGGCAACCAAATGCCCAGCTGTGAATGTTTTGTCCACGTTTCCTCTTGTTGCTATTTTACTAAAATGCATTTATGACATGGGTTGAGACTACACTATGATAGGGAACTGATCTCTCATCTCGAAAATATTATCCACATAAATTTCATTTAAAGCTATCTACCTCATGGCTAGTTGTAAAGATGAACAAAAAATATAAAGTAAGACTTTGTTTTATAACCACAATAGAATAAAAGGCATCATGCAAATTGAATTAGTAGCTATAGTAATAATTAGAAATAAAATCTTATTTCCCACTTTGTTAAAAGGAGACAAGACGGCCCTCCAGTGATGTTTGTGGAATAAGATTTTGAATCTAGACATAGCCAGCAACAAATCTCCTCATTCCATTATATCACTGCAGAGGTTTATTGTACCTTTTGGTGCCAGGACACACTGAATGGAAGGTGTCCTTACCTTTAACAATTTATAAAGTAGACTTTCTAGTTGCTGAGATGAACTATTTAAAAAAGCACATTCTGCTAGAGCATCCAACTGCAGCAGGGGGTTAAATCCAGTTAACCCATAGGTTAAGGGAAAGGTGCAATGAAGACTCCGAGAGTTTTCTGTCAGTAATAAAAGGAACATTTTTGGGCATAAGTTGCACAGTATATTGGTTTGATGCAATAGTCAAAAGAAAAATAGACTCCCTAGAGTGTTGCCTTTTGGATTTTTAGTTAGCTTGTCAGCTGACAGCAGCAGTAGGTTTTATTGATGAGCTGAGCAGGACTTCCAATGGCTGCTACCTTTGGAAGGTAGGTTGCTAAAATAAACATTGCTTTATGGGTGACAATAAATTAGTTAGGCTATAGTTAAATATGGAAAATATAGAAGAAACCCCACAGAAGTTCAATAGGGGTAGAGAAAAATTTATGGCAGCTAGTCGTGTGGGTTTTATATAACATGTAACCTTTTAAAATAAAGTGATCTGCATTGGCTCATGTAGACTGTGGGAAGACTTGGCGAGGAACACTTCTGGGTGTATTCAAGGCTGTATAAATGACTCCCAAGCTGTTAGGGTTGAAAAAGGCACTGGAACCAATTCTTTCTTTTGTCTCCAGGAGAATTTGAACAGTCCACTGTCCTGGACTCAGAGAGAAATCTTTTTCACACCCCTCCCCCAGACACTGGTGCCGGAAGCATGCTCTGGACCATATGTAAGAAACAGCTACTGCAAAGGCAGCTTTGCTGGTGTATTCCCACTGGTCCTTAAAGGGCAGGGGAAATGTCGCCCTTATGTCTGCTCACACTTTGCAGATTCTACTGCTTATTACGGCACGTTTGGGTACTGTATTGACTGAGGTTAAGGAAGTTTTATGAAGCAAAACCTCATTGCTACATAGACATACTGTCCCTGAATCTGAATTTCTAAATACAGGATCTTAAATGGGAATAAGATTACTCTAAAGCTCAAATAAAATAATA
>NW_022440791.1:0-6774 GCF_009761245.1 Sapajus apella
CAGTAAGACTTCGTGTAAACCACAGAAGAAATGTCTTATTTCAAACTGCTCTGCTTCGTGTTCGTAAAATGTAGGAAGCTGCATCTATGTTTGGATTCAGCGAGTTAGAAACACGTTTCTTCTAAAAGCTGCGTTTGGATATTCCAGAGTGAATGGGAGTATAGTGTGTAAAGAGAAATATCTTGCTCTATAACAAAAACGCAGCTATCTAGCAGAATGGTTGTCAAGCTGTGCAATCAACTTACAGAACTAAACTGATGTATGTGTGCAGCAATTCAGAAATCCTTTATTTGGAGAATCTGGAAACAGATATTTCCAGCCATATACAGGCATATAATAACTAACAGTAAGATTGCGTTAAAACACAGGAGAAACGTCTATTTGAAACAGCTCTGTTTTGTGTTCATTGACCTTAGGACGTTGCATCTATGTTTAGATTCAGCGATTTAGAAACACGTTTCTYGTAAAAGCTCCCTTTGAATATTCCAGAGTGAAAGGTATTATAGGCTGTAGTGAAAAATGTCTTGCTCTAAAACAAAAACGCAGCTATCTAGCAGAATGGTTGTCAAGCTGTACAATCAACTTACAGAGTTTAAGTGATGTGTGTTCATCAGTTCTGTAATCCTTTCTTTGGAGAATCTTAAAACAGATGTTTCCAGCCACATACAGGCATATAAACTACCTGTAAGACTGCGTATAAAACACAGGAGAAACGTCTATATCAAACTTCTCTGCTTTGTGTTCGTTCACCTTAGGAAGTTGCATCTATGTTTAGATTCAGCGAGTTATAAACACGTTTCTTCTGAAAGGTGCATTTGGATGTTCCAGAGAGAATGGGACTATAGGCTGTAAAGAGAATATCTTGCTCTAAAACAAAAACGCAGCTATCTAGCAGAATGCTTGTCAAGCTGTACAATCAACTTACAGAGTTAAACTGATGTGTGTGTGCAGCAGTTCAGAAATCCTTTCTTTGGAGAATCTGGAAACAGATATTTAAAGCCATATACAGGCATATAAGAACTAGATGTAAGACTTCGTTTAAAACACAGGAGAAACGCCTGTTTCAAACTGCTCTGCTTTGTTTTCTTTCAACTTAGGAAGTTGCACCTATGTTTAGATTCAGCAATTTAGAAACACGTTTCTTCTACAAGCTGCCTTTCGATATTTAAGAGTGATTTTGAGTATAGGTTGAAGTGAGAAATATCTTGCTCTAAAACAAAAATGCAGCTATCTAGCAGAATGGTTGTCAAGCTGTAAAATCAACTTACAGAGTTAAACTGATGTGTGTGTAGCAGTTCTGAAATCCTTTTTTGTAGAATCATGAAACAGATAATTCCATCCATATACAGGCATATAAGAAGTAGCAGTAAGACTGCGTTTAAACCACAGAAGAAACGTCTATTTCAAACTGCTGTGCTTTGTGTTCGTTCACCTAAGGAATTTCCATGTATGTTTAGATTGAGCTAGTTAGAAAAACGTTTCTTCTAAAAGCTGCGTTTGTATATTCCAGAGAGAATGGGACAATAGGTTGTAAAGAGATATCTTGCTCTAATACAAAAACGCAGTTATCTAGCGGAATGCTTCTCAAGCTGTACAATCAACTTACAGAGATAAACTAATGTGTGTGTGCAGCAGTTTAGAAATGCATTCTTTGGAGACTCTGGAAACAGATGTTTCCAGCCATATACATGCATATAAGAAGTAGCAGTAAGACTGCTTGTAAAACACAGGAGAAACGCCTGTTTCAAACTGCTCTGCTTTGCGTTCGTCCAACGTAGGAAGTTGCGTCTATGTTTAGATTCAGCGACTTAGAAACACGTTTCTTCGAAAAGCTGCCTTGGGATATTCCAGAGATAATGGGACTATAGGCTGTAATGAGAAATATCTTGCTCTAAGACAAAAACGCAGCTATCTAGCAGAATGGTTGTCAAGCTGTACAATGAACTTACAGATTTAAACTGATGTGTGTGTGCAGCAGTTCAGAAATCCTTTCTGTGGAGAATCTGGAAACAGATATTTCCAGGCATATACAGGTATATAAGAACTAGCAGTAAGATGGCGTTTAAAACACAAGAGAAACATCGATTTCAAACTGCTCTGCTTTGTGTTCGTTCACCTTAGGAAGTTGCATCTATGTTTAGATTCAGGAAGTAAGAAACAGGTTTCTTCTGAAAGCTGCGTTTGGATATTGCAGAGTGAATGGGTGTATAGGCTGTAATGAGAAATATCTTGCTCTAAAACCAAAACGCAGCTGTCTAGCATAATGGTTGTGAAGCTGTACAATGAACTTACAGAGTTAAACTGATGTGTGTGTGCAGCAGTTCAGAAATCCTTTCTCTGGAGAATCTGGTAACAGACATTTCCAGCCACATACAGGCATATAAGAACTAGCAGTAAGACTTAGTTTAAAACACAGGAGAAATGTCTATTTCACACTGCTCTGCTTTGTGTTCGTTCACCTTAGGAAATTGCATCTACGTTTAGATTCAGCGAGTTATCAACACGTTCCTTCTAAGAGTTGCGTTTGGATATTCCATAGAGAATGGGACTATAGGCTGTAATGAGAAATATCTTACTCTAAAACAAAAACGCAGCTATATAGCCGAATGGTTGTCAAGCTGTACAAGCAACTTACAGAGTTAAACTGATGTGTGTGTGCAGCTGTTCTGAAACCAGTTCTTTGGAGAATCCGTAAACAGATATGTCCAACTATATACAGATATATAAGAACTAGCAGTAAGACTCCGTTTAAACCACAGAAGAAAAGCCTATTTGAGACTGCTCTGATTTGTGTTCGTTCAACTTAGGAAGTTGTATCTGTGATTAGATTCAGCGAGTTAGAAACACGTTTCTTCTAAAAGCTCCGTTTGGATATTCCAGAGTGAATGGGAGTATAGACTCTAAGGAGAAATGTCTTGCTCTAAAACAAGAACGCAGTTATCTAGCAGAATGGTTTTCAAGCTGTAAAATCAACTTACAGAGTTAAATTGATGTGTGTGTGCAGAAGTTCAAGAATCCTTTCTTTGGAGAATAAGGAAACAGTTATTTCCAGCCATATACAGGCAGATAAGAACTTGCAGAAAGACTGAGATTAAAACACAGGAGAAACATCTATTTCTTTTTTTTTTTTTCAAAGACTATAAACATACCTTTATTTCCCATCTATGTGTGAAGAAGAGATAGGAGTATGTAGATCATTGTTGAAAGCAATTAGTCGCCAGAGTCATTTGCGGCAGAGGAAAGGATAAAGAATGAAACTTTCTGAAGCTATTAAGAATGACATTGCTTGTAAACTAAACATAATTAGGTACCCTGGTTCACGCTGATTGCTCACATCAGTAGGCATTTAGCACAGAGGGAGAAGGTGGGGAATAAGTCACTCTGAGCTAAGAGACAGAAGGTTAGATTATAAGAGCAGTGTGTAAGATTTTAAACTTGCGTCAAAGGCATCATCTTTCTGATCTCCTGTGCAATGGAATTGGTCATGCCCAGCTCCTTAATTGGAATGCTGAATGCAATAATGGCTCTAAAGTTTTGAGAGCTCCATGAAAGAGTTACGTGATTTCAACTACAAAGGCATATTAACCATGTCTGTTTAGAGCCTGAAGAGTAGGGCAAGGAGAGGGCGGTACACTACAATTGCACTGAACTTTCCAAGGCTCCAGCTCATGTTATGTCACTCCTTGGTCTAGAAATGCCAATGTCTTTCACCTCACAAGTAAAGTTAAAGATCTTTTCTAGATAATATCAATTGCTGTTATGAAAACTCTAAAACCACAAAGAAAAAATACCACCAAATCTCAGCACACAGATGACCATTATTCCACACTACATTTTGACGTGTTTTTGTAGGCCTTTTGCAATGCAGAAATGTGTAAACTTTAAAGCAACAAACAAATGAAATTTGTGGGCTCACTATACATTAATTTATTCATTCCACAATATTTAGTGAGCACTTCCTATATGCTAGGCACCATGAAAGCTACTACAATGAGAAAGATGTGTAAGATTATGTCATTTATTTGATATGTTCTCCAGTCTAACGAGAGACAAGCATAGGAACAAAGGGTGATAATTTCTTCGTGTGTGTGTCTTAGGAATTGGATGCTAAAACTCAAATTTGTCAGCCCTCTTCTTGGGACCGCTCTTCCCCATTCACACATCTTTCCTGTTTCCTGTTAAGGCAGGTCCAAGCAAAAGCCTTGGGACAATGGCTTTAGCAGAAAGACAAACATGACTGTCTTCAAACATTTTGCAATGTCTGTTCATTACAGAAAATTATGCCCCTTTTGTAGATTAGCACCATTATTTTCTACTACTTAAAATTATGTAAGGTCATAAATATGCTCCTGAGTGTAAGAGCAATTCTCTATCTTTGTTCCTGACATCTATTTCAAACTGCTCTGCTTTGTGTTCGTTCACCTTTGGAAGTTTCATCTATGTTTAGATTCAGCGAGTTAGAAACTCGTTTCTTCTAAAAGCTGCGTTTGGATACATCAGAGTGAATTGCAGTATAGTCTGTAAAGAGAAATATCTTGCTCTAAAAAAAGAATGCAGCAACATAGCAGAATGGTTTTCAAGCTGTACAATCAACTTACAGAGTTACACTGATGTGTGTGTGCAGCAGTTCAGAAATCCTTTCTTTGGAGAATCTGTAAACAGATAATTCCAGCCACATACAGGCATATAAGAACTAGCAGTAACACTCCTTTCATACCACGGAAGAAACGTCTCTTTCAAACTGCTCTGCTTTGTTTTCGTAAAATGCAGGAAGTTGCATCTATGTTTAGATTCAGCGAGTTAGAAACAGGTTTCTTGTAAAAGCTGCGTTTGGATATTAAAGAGTGAATGGGAGTATAGGTTGTAAAGAGAAATATCTTGCTCTTAACAAAAACACAGCTATCTAGCAGAATGGTTGACAGGCTGTGTAATCAACTTACAAAGCTAAACTGCTGTGTGTGTGCAGCAGTTCAGAAATCCTTTATTTGGAGAATCTGGAAACAGATATTTCCAGCCGTATACAGACATATAAGAACTAGCAGTAAGATTGCGTTTAAAACACAGGAGAAACGTCTATTTCAAACTCCTCTGCTTTGTGTTCATTGAACTTAGGACGTTGCATGTATGTTTAGATTCACGGATTTAGTAACATGTTTCTTCTAAAAGCTGCCTTGGATATTCCGGAGTGAAAAGGAGTATAGGCTCTAGTGAGAAATATCTTGCTCTAAAACAAAAACGCAGCTATCTAGCAGAATGGTTGTCAAGCTGTACAATCAACTTACTGAGTTTAAGTGATGTGTGTGTGCAGCAGTTCAGAAATCCTTTCTTTGGAGAATCTGGAAACAGATATTTCCAGGCACATACAGGCATATACGAAGTAGCAGTAAGACTGAGTTTAAAACCCAAAAGAAACGCCTATTTCAAACTGCTCTGCTTTGTGTTCGTTCAACATAGGAAGTTGCATCTATATTTAGATTCAGCGAGTTAGAAACACGTTTCTTCTAAAAACTGCGTTTGGATATTCCAGAGAGATTGGGACTATAGAGTGTAATGAGAAATATCTTGCTCTAAAACTAAACGCAGCTATCTAGTAGAATGGTTGTCAAGCTGTACAATCAACTTACAGAGTTAAACAGATGTGAGGGTGCAACAGTTCAGAAATCCTTTCTTTGGAGAATCTGTAACAGATAATTCCAGGCATATACAAGCATATAAGAACTAACAGTAAGACTCCGTTTAAACCACAGAAAAAACGTCTATTTGAAACAACTCTGCTTTGTGTTCCTTCACCTTAGGAAGTTTCCTCTATGTTTAGATTCAGCGAGTTAGAAACACTTTTCTTCTAAAACCTGCGTTTGGATATTCCAGAGTGAATGGGAGTATAGGCTGTAATGAGAAATATCTTGCTCTAAAACAAAAACGCAGCTATCTAACAGAATGGTTGCCAAGCTGTACAATCAACTTACAGATTTAAACTGATGTATGTGTGTAGCAGTTCAGAAATCCTTTCTTTGGAGAATGTGGAAACAGATATATACAGCCACATGCAGGCATATACAAACTAGCAGTAAGACTGAGTTTAAAACACAGGAGAAACATCTATTTCAAACTGCTCTGTTTTGTGTTCGTTCACCTTAGGAAGTTGCATCTATTTTTAGATTCAGCGAGTTAGAAACACGTTTCTTCTAAAAGCTGAGTTTGGGTATTCCAGAGTGAATGGGAGTATAGGCTGTAAAGAGAAATATCTTGCCTAAAACAAAAATGCAGCTATCTAGTAGAATGGTTTTCAAGCTGTGCAATCAACTTGCAGAGTTACACTGATGTGTGTGTGCCGCAGTTCTGAAATCCTTTCTTTGGAGAATCTGTAGACAGATAATTCCAGTCATATAGAGGCAAACAAGAACTAGCAGTAAGACTTCGTGTAAACCACAGAAGAAATGTCTTATTTCAAACTGCTCTGCTTCGTGTTCGTAAAATGTAGGAAGCTGCATCTATGTTTGGATTCAGCGAGTTAGAAACACGTTTCTTCTAAAAGCTGCGTTTGGATATTCCAGAGTGAATGGGAGTATAGTGTGTAAAGAGAAATATCTTGCTCTATAACAAAAACGCAGCTATCTAGCAGAATGGTTGTCAAGCTGTGCAATCAACTTACAGAACTAAACTGATGTATGTGTGCAGCAATTCAGAAATCCTTTATTTGGAGAATCTGGAAACAGATATTTCCAGCCATATACAGGCATATAATAACTAACAGTAAGATTGCGTTAAAACACA
>NW_022440792.1:0-6455 GCF_009761245.1 Sapajus apella
AATTGAATCATGAGGGTAGGTATTTCCTGTGCTGTTCTAGTGTTAGCAAATAAGTCTCATGAGATCCGATGGTTTTAAAAAAGGGGGGTTCCATGCACAAGCTCTCTTCTCTTGTCTGCCACCATGTGAGATGTACTTTTCACCTTCTGCCATGACTGTGAGGCCTCCCCAGTCACATGGAACTATAAGTCCATTAAATCTCTTTCTTTGGTAAAATGCCCAGTCTTGAGTATGTCTTTATCAGAAGTGTTAAAACGGACTATACATTGACTATAGTCACCTTGCTATGCTATCAAACACTAGATATTACTCATTCTATATAACTATATTTTGTACCCATTAACCATCCCCACTCCCTCCCTGCTCTCACTACCCTTCCCAGCCTCTAGTAACCATCATTCTCTTCTCTATCTCCATGCGTTCAATTGTTTTAATTTTTAGCTCTCAAATAAGTGAGAACATGTGAAGTTTGTCTTCCTGAGCCTGGCTTATTTCACTCAACATGATGACCTCCAGTTCCATCTATGTTACTGCAAATGACAGACTCTCATTCTTTTTATGGATGAATAGCACTCCATTGTGTATATGCCCCATAGTTTCTTTACCTGTTCGTCTGTTGATGGACACTTAGGGTGCTTCCAAATTTTAGCATTTATGAACGGTGCTGCAGTCAAGATGGGAGTGCAGATATCACTTTGATATACTGATTTCCTTTTCCTTTTCTTTTGGGTATATACATACCAGTGGGATTGCTGGACTGTATTTTTAGTTTATTGAGTTTAGTTATTGAGGAAACTCCAAACTGTTCTCCATAGTGTTTATACTGATTTATCTTTTCAACACTGTACAAGGGTCCCCTTTCCTCCACAACCTCTGCAGCATTTGTCATTGGCTATCTTTTGGACAAAAGCCATTTTAACTGCGGTGAGAGGATATCTCATTGTAGTTTTGATATGCATTACTCTGATGATTAGCGATGTTGAGTGCTTTTTCATATACTTGCTTGCCATTTGTATTTCTTCTTTTGAGAAATGTCTATTCAGATCTTTTTCAGGGTTAAATTTAAAAACCAGATTATTAGATTTTTTTCTTATTGAGTTGTTTGAGCTCCTTATATATTCTAATTATTAATCCCATGTCAGATGGGCAGTTTGTAAATATTTTCTCCCATTCTGGGGATTGTCTCTTCACTTTGTTGTTTCCTTTGCTGTGCGGAAGTCTTTTAAATTGATGAGATCTCATTTGTCCATTTTTCTTTGGTTGCCTGTGCTTGTAAGACATTGCTCAAAACATTTGTCCAAGCCAGGCGCGGTGGCTCATGCCTATGATTCCGGCACTTTGTGAGACCCAGGGAGGAGGGTCACTTGAGCCCAGAAGTTGGAGATCAGCCTGGGTAGCAGAGTTGAGACTCCGTCTCTACCAAAAAAAAAAAAAAAAAAAAGGAGGAAAAAGAGGAATTTTGTCCAGTCCTGGAGAGTTTTTCCAATGTTTCCTTTTAGTAACTTCACAGTTTGGGGTCTTCAATGTAAGTATTTAATCCATTTTGATTTGATTCTTGTATATGGTGAGAGATAGGGGTCAGTTTCATTCTCATGTGTCCCTTTGAAGAGTGAAGAAACCTTCTCCTAAAAGTTCTCTGAGGAGATTTTTTTTCTACATATCATTGGCCAGAATTGTGTCACAGATCTACGTTTAATCAAACCACCAGCAAGACAGCCAGGACCACAATGACTGGTTGAGATCAGCCAAGACCCGCTCTCTGAGGCTGGAGCTGGGGACAGCTTCCTCTAAAGCGCATAGTTCTAGAAAGGAAGATGGTGGTTCCTAGACAAAACAGGATTGGTGAGTGCTAAGGAGGAAAAAATCAAGATTGCGGGGGGAGGGCTATTGGGTGTCTTCAAGTGATGGAGCAGTTGAGTTGGAAAAGGAGTCTTAAGTTGGCTGAGTGGCCCTCACTGGCTGGACGCCCCAGTGGATCTGAATAGGCTACCTCCTTGGCAAAGACCATGGGAGCATGTCTGTTGCTATAACAGGATACCACCGACTAGGTCAGACGTGGTGGCTCACGCCTGTAATCTCAGCACTTTG
Organism: Sapajus apella; assembly: GCF_009761245.1. Lineage (NCBI taxonomy): Eukaryota > Metazoa > Chordata > Mammalia > Primates > Cebidae > Sapajus > Sapajus apella. The sequence continues at coordinate 2,089 of NW_022440792.1, forward strand.
GGAGGCTGAGGCAGGCAGATCCCCTGAGGTCAGGAGACCAGCCTGGCCAACATGGTGAAACCCTGTCTCTATTAAAAATACAAAAAAAAAAAAAAAAAAGCTGGTGTGGTGGTGCATGCCTGTAATCCCAGCTATCTGGGGGGCTGAGGCAGGAGAATAGTTTGAATTCAGGAGGCAGAGGTCGCGGTAAGCCAAGATTGCACCACTGCACTCCAGCCTGGGTTACAGAGTGAGACGGGGCGGGGGTGGAAAACAAACCCCAAAAAAACTTCTCATAGGGTTCTCAGTGGCTTGGCCTGGGGAGGGTCAACTCCAGCAACCCTATTGGCTGAGAGTAAGGGTGGGGTGATCCCAAAAGGACCACGGATATGATATTGCCAAAAGAAGCTCCAGAGAACAGATTCTGGGCCCCCAAAACCTGCAGATGCCCACTGTCATTGGGGTGACTATATAGCTTATTATTATCCAAGCCCGGATCTTTGAAGAGTGAAAGAGGGCACTTTTAACAATTCTGCTGGGACAACAGGCTTAGACTGTCCTGGGAAAGTACTGTCACCCTAACAATAGCAGCCAAGAGCCAGGGAGCCAAGAGCTGCCCCATCTGAGCCCTGCGTCCCACAAACTCAGTCTCTCTGGCTCTCTGGGCACAGGCAGGAGAGGAGGGGAAGGTGCTCAGGCTCAGATCTAAGGAGGAGAAGAGGGTAGCTGGGTGGGAAGAGGACACGTTGGGAGACAATTCCCAATTCTCCACATCCACCCAAACTGCCCCACCCCGACCCCCCACTACCATCTGTTGTTCACGTTGAGCCTCTTCCCTGTGCTAGGAATGCCCTTCCTGTGCTCCTCAGACTCCAGGACCCTTCTCTAGCTCGCCACTCTCTGGAGCATCCCTTTAACGCCCCTCCCACCCCAGCCTCCTCACAGCTCCTGCAGCACCTCCATAGCACCTCCAGACTCATCACAGGACCTGTCTGGAGTATGGCTCCCATCTCTACCATGGGGCAGGAGTTTGCTGTGGCTCTTGCTTGTCTCCCGGTCCCCCTTTCCCACAGCCCTCAGCAGGGCTCCCTGACAGCCCTAGGCTGATGGTTCTGCTGGGCTAAGCCCTCTCAGCTGTCTCCATCTCTCCGGCCCAGAGCCCTCTCCCCTTCCCAGCCCTTCTGCCCCTGCTCCTGGTATTGATTGCTAGGGAATCCTAGCCAAAGATCTTCTCACGCAAAGGCATGCAAACTTTGACCCAGGATGATTGGGTGTTCAGCTCCAGGCCAAGGTCCTCTACTTCCCTCTTCTCTGCCCAGTGCTCAGTGAGGGCCCCCTTCCTGTCACTGTGAGCTATTGGCCACGACAGGGCTTGGTGATGAGACATGCGACACCTCTTGTAACCCCAGTGCATCAGCCCACGGGTATGGAGAGGTGGGGGGCCCTGGCCCAGGGGCTGTGTCTATCTACCTTTGGCCCCTCAGGCTTCACTCATAGTCTAGGATGGTAACTTATGGTGAGAAGAGCCCTGGCCTGGAAGCAAGAAGCTGGAGTTCCAGGCTCTGCTTTGATTTGCCATGTGTCCCTGGGCCTTTTCTTTTCTGGCACCCATCTCTCCACCTAAGAAGTAAGAGAGGGATTGACTTTATTAGCTAATGAATTTTTGAGGAGTCGAGAGCCTCTTAGAGAATACAAACAAAGCAACAGACTTTCTTTTTCTTTTTGAGACAGAGTCTCATACTGTCACCTGGGCTGGAGTGCAGTGGCACGATCTTGGCTCAGTGCAACCTCCACCTCCCCGGTTCCAGCAATTCTCCTGCCTCAGCATCCCGAGTAGCTGGGATTACAGGTGCCCGCCAACTGCGCCTGGCTAATTTTTTGTATTTTCAGTAGATACGGGGTTTCACCAGGTTGGCCAGGCTGGTCTTAAACTCCTGACCTCATGATTCGCCCACCTCAGCCTTCCAAAGGGCTGGGATTACAGACGTGAGTCACTGCGCCCGGCCTAAAGCAATGGACTTTCTATTGGGAGAAAGGTCGGTTGTTGGGAGCCCCAGCACTGGATGGTCTTCCAGGCCTGATGACCAGGCTGCCATGATTCCCCAGAGCTGCGGCGTCAGTGGGGAACCTGGAAGCTGAAGAAGAGGTTGTGCTGCAGAGCAGGTTGGAGGATCGAAGAGTGCCTTGCTCTCTACTTCCTTGCCATGGCTTTCACACAGGGTCGTTCTCTCAGTGGCACACTCCAAATAGGATTGAAGGACACAATTCTCCTGGGTACCATGAAACTTCTTAGGCTGAGTCAGAGATGCAGAGGGTAGAACAATTGCAAAGATGCTGAGAAAGCCCAGTAATACCTCCCTTGTCTGCTGCCTGTTCTGCTGCCTAAATTCCACCTTTATAGCATCAGCACTTTGGATTCAACATCTCTCTTGCCATTTGGCCTATGTGTAGTACAGCTATGTCTAACTCCTTTACCGGTTATTAATATCTTGCCCAGACTTGGCTTATCAGGTTAATTTCCCACAGGTTGGTTTTCCTTGTTAGAGCATACGGAGAGGAGCAGCAGGTTGCATTGGGCTCATAGCAAGTGTCCAACGTCCTAAGAATTACCATGGAGAAGTGCTGGATACAGTGATCAGGAGAAACCTAATTTTCTGCGGGGAGAATCCAGAAAAGCATCTGAGGAAGTGATGTTTTAACTGAGACTCAAGGTAGGAGGCACTAGAACTGAAAGCAGGTAGACCTGGGAGGTTCTGCAAAAGATTCTCATTGCTACCTTCCGAGTGGTGGGAGCTACCAAAGGGGTTTAAGCAAGGTGGTGATAGAATGAGATTTTGCGTTTTTGACAGGACCACTCATTTTTGACGGGGTGCCACAGGGTAGAGAAGGAACTGGAAGGAGCAAAAGGCAAACGGGAACCTAGGTGGAGACTAAGTACTCCAGGGAGCAATGATGGGCCCTGCATGAGCTGTGGCAGTGGAGCTGGTCAGATGCCAAAGCGGAGAAATGTGCCTCCTATCCTCAGCACAGTAGCCCAAGGGGATGGAGCGAGAGGGCGCACCGTCCCCTCCAAGCTGCACGGGTGACTGAAGTCCCAACACGTGCCCTGAACCCCACATCCTGCAATCCCTCTTTCCTTTTGCCCCTGAGTCCCACAGCGCTCCCTGTACAGACAGGACTGCACAGCCCAGGAGCTCACGTCGCCCTCCATCTCCACGTCCTGCACAGGACTGAGCCCACAAAGCCTTGGTCCCTAACACACTTGTTTCATCACATCAGTTGGTGAGTCCACCCTGCCAAGGAGTGACACCTCGTCCCCTCTCAGGACCACGCTGAGGTTGTTTGAGGGCAGGGCAGCCAGGGTTCCAGGCCTGGGATGAGTCTAGGCTGAGCCCTCAGTGCTCAGTGGAGAGCCCCCATCCGGAATCACTGGTAACTACTCAGCCATCCCAGGCTCCCTACTCCATCCCCTGCTCCCTGGCCCAGGCCCTGCCCTCCCGTCTTCACATGGCCCCTGTCTCAGCTCCTCCAGCTCCGGGAAACAAGGGCCCAGTGTGGTCCCAGAGAACCCAGTCCACATGGCAATGGGAGACCAGAGCCAAGATCTCTGCCTGGGAGGTCCCACCTCCAGACTGATCTCTCATTCCTGGAGGGCACTGTCCCAGCTCCACCCCAGCCTGTCCCTGAGCTCACCTCTCTGCCTCTGGTGGGGTCCACATTGCAGATTCCGGCTCCTTGGCAGACCTGGGCTCCCACAGCTCGTGGGGGGCTGGGAGGCAGAGATGCTGCTGGGTGTGTCAGGGATAGCAGGACCCTGTTCCCTTGCCCCCACCCCGTTCTGTGCATCATTAGCTCCGCCAAGACTGCTGGGCAACTCAGCTGAGGCCCAGGCCCAGTTCTATACAGCTGGGGAGACTGTGTGGCAGGGATGGTGAGCCAGTGGGTAAACTGAAGAGGGTCATAGGATCACTGAGTGTCAGAGCTCCCCGGAGGTCCATCCCCGCACCACACCCGGTGTACAGATGGAACTGTGCAGGTGACCCCACACCCGGCGTGCAGATGGAACTGTGCAGGTGAGCCCCACACCCCGTGTGCAGATGGAACGGTACAAGTGAGCCCCACACCCGGTGTGCAGATGGAACTGTACAGGTGAGCCCCACACCCCGTGTGCAGATGGAACTGTACAGGTGAGCCCCACACCCCGTGTGCAGATGGAGCCGTGCAGGTGAGCCCCACACCAGGTGTGCAGATGGAACTATACAGGTGAGCCCCAGACACGGTGAAGGGCTTGGTCAAGGCCACTGGCCAGTTTGGGGCAGAGCTGGGACTAGAATCTCCATCGGTGTTTGTGGAACCCTTGTCCCTTGACGGGCCAGCGAGGACTCCCA
>NW_022440793.1:0-6454 GCF_009761245.1 Sapajus apella
GAGAGAACCTAAAACCATTTTTTCTTTTGCAACAGCCTGAGATCCCTTAAGGAAAACAGAAAAGGAAATTTTAGAGTGTGTTCTCTCTCTGCACAAGTGACTGCTAGATATAAACCATAATTTTTAAAAATTAACTGGATAGTCGCAACTCTTTTGAACCTCAGCAATATACATATAGAAAAACAAACACACACCCATTGGGTCAAGAGGACAACACTATGGAAATTATATTGCATTAACATTCACATTCATATTAACATCGACATCCCAGGAGGAGAAAGGAGGAATCATCTCAGTTCTTTTATTGCCTCATCATCTTTTTCTTAATTATTGCAAGAGGCAAGAGACATGCCTCGCTACCAGCTACAGATTTATATCTCCAGATCACCAGATTTGAAAGCAAGTGTGCAAAAAGTCACAGAGCAGGCAAAAATCATTCTCTGCCCCTTTTCCATGTAATAGGGCAACACCAAGGAACACACATACTGTTTCAGTCCCAGTCATCTTCCTCGCTTGTGCCGATGGCTGTGGCTCATGGGCTGCAGGTCCCTGTCTGGTGAAATGAGTTGAAACTGGGGCTTGGGATTCTCCTTGGATGCTCCCATCATCCAATGATGCATAATTGCAACTGATGAATGTTTGTGCTTTACAACACAGGAAATTATGCACAAGAAAGGAATAGAATTGGATAAATCTGAAGGAACCGGAACAGTAATTACAGAGCTCAAGGACCAGGGTGATGAGATACTTCCTGAAAATTCTACTTGGCTATTTCCTATACTGTCTCTGGGTCCTGATTTGTGTATTGAAAAGAATTCTGTATATGAGATGTGTTTGAAACACAGGATTGGGTAGGTAAGATGCTTAGATCAAGAATTTCATTTTATCAGTTGCCAACTCAAACATAATGGACATGTGGACTATTCATCCAAATTCTCTGGTGAAAATATTAAGGGACATTGCTAGAAAAATACCGTTAATATGATTTATCCTTATGAAGGGAGACCTGGGACTCAAACTGACAGAAGTGACCATGTAGCAAAGTGATTACCTGCAAAATTATTAAATGTAATCATTTATTTCCCGTGGAACAAACTGCACCCCAGATACAGATTGAATCTGAGTTGACAGTGTTTAGTTCTTGGGGAAAGAATACTTGAAAAACCGGTGGGACACCGCAGGTCACATGTCCCTTAAATCGAAAGGGATGCATATTATAAATGAGTATAAATTGCGCACGTGATGCATCATTATAATATTTAGTTCTTGCTTGTTGTGTTAATTCTTCAATGTCTTCATAGTCTTCATGGCATCAGTTTTATAAGTCACTGTTTTTCATTCGCCCCTATTTCCCACTGTATTGTATTAATATTCCTGCTCGGCACATCCAATCGTGCTCTTTTGATCACATTACAACTCTTTAAATTATATTCTTTGGAAATTTCCTTAACAAAGCTTCTGTTGGTGTCGACACTAGGAGTTTTCAATTTCTCTGCCATGTATCATTGTTTCTGGGTTAGGTTCTGCAGGAAGCAGACACCGTGATGGAGTTTAGTGTGCAGGACACTTATCCAGGATCAACAGCTGAGGAAGGGACAGGAAGGAGGCGGGAGTGGGCAGAGGAAGAAGTTCATGCTACTTCAGGCCAAACCAAAGCCTCTTCTGATACTGAGAGAAGTTCTGAAGGTAAAATGGCCCATCAGAGTTGTCCAGTATTGGGAATAGCTAGATCTTTATATCCCTTTCTGGATTTGTCCTTGCATGTGGTCCACCTCGGGAAGGGGATGACCTAGAGCAAGGCAGTTCCTGCGGTTAAGCTAGTGCCCTCAGGGACAAGTGGCTGTTAACTGGCACCTGCCTGCACTCCCAGCCTCACAAACATCAAATCCATCCTCGACAGGAATTTTGGGTGGTTCACCTGCATGTCTATCACAGCCTCCTTATAATTTCGTGATACTACTTAGCTAGGAATTCCACTCTATGTTGACAGTATTTTCTCTCAGACTTTGCTTTTGGCTTCCATTCATTGATATGCAGAGGTCTGCTTACAAACCCTTTCTTTTTCTCCGGTAGGCAATGTATTTTTTTCCTCAGCTATTATGATGTCAATGTTTTCACTTTTCTGTGGCTTTCGTATGATGTGCACAAGTGTGTTTCCTAAATCGGCAATTCATGTCTTTCCTCTATTGTGGAAAATTACCAGCCATTTCTTCTCTCTAAATGTGATTTTCCCCAAATTCACTCTTATTTCCATTTCTGTAATACCTGTAGGATATTCGTCACACCTTCTTTGTCCACACCTTAAGTCCCCTTTTACTGAGAACCAGCTCAGTTGGGAGACCCCCCACCCAGGTGGGCTGAAGGTATTTTAGAGGCAGACACCCAGATAGCACAACAAAGTGGATCTATGCTGGGGAACAAACAGCCTGAGAGCCTTCGAGGCTGAGAGCTCTTCAGATGGAAGGCCCCAAGCAGAGACTAATCCACGCATTTATTTGCCCTTTGACAGGTGATTCTCATTAATACACAGGTGTTCTACATATACACATAACAGGAATATACCGGGTAGTCAGCTGTTACCCGCCTACCACTAATTACAAACTGAAAGTAACTTCCACAAGGGAGCCATGGGGGCAGGGTAAACTTAATGTTTCTCAACACCCTTGCCTCTCTCTAATCCTTTGTTTCCTTGTTCTTTATATGCTGTACTGTGTATAATTACTCTTATCTGTCTTGTCATTCACAAAATCTCTATTCTGCTATCTCTAAACTGCCCTTTAAAAATGCTTTTATCTTTTCTTCTGGGGTGGCTATGTTTATTTCTTTTACATTATTTTGTTTTTATTTTATTTTAGGATCTGGGATACATGTGCTAAACATGCAGGTTTGCTACATAAGTACACATGTGCCACAGTGGTTTGCTGCACCTATCAACCTGTCATCTAGGTTTTAAGCCCTGCATGCACTAGGAGTTTGTCCTAATGCTCTCCCTCCCTTTGCCCCTTGCCCCCCGACAGGCCCTGCTGTGTGATGTTCCCCTCACTGTGTCCATGTGTTCTTATTGTGCAACTGTCACTTATGAGTGAGAACATGCAGGGTTTGGTTTTCTGTTCCTGTGTTTGTGGAGAATGATGGCTTCCAGCTTCATATATGTCCCTGCTGAGGACACGAACTCATTTTTTTCATGGCTGCATAGTATTCCATGGTGTATATGTGCTACCTTTTCTCTATCCAGTCTATCACTGATGGGTATTTGGTTTAGTTCCAAGTCTTTGCTATTGTAAATAGTGCTGCAATAAACATATGTGGGCATGTGTCTTTATAACAGAATAATTTATAATCCTTTGGGTATATACCCAGTAATGGGATTGCTGGGTCAAATGGTATTTCTGGTTCTAGATTCTTGAGGAATCGACAGACCATCTTTTACCTTTGTTGAACTAATTTACACTCCCACCAACAGTGTAAAAGCATTCCTATTTCTCCATAGCCTCACCAGCATATGTTGCTTCCCGACTTTTTACTGATCGCCATTCTAACTGGCGTGAGATGGTACCTCATTGTGGCTGTGATTTGCAATTCTCTAATGACCAGTGATAGTGAGCTTTTTTTTCCATATGTTTTACTGGCCACATAAATGTCTTCTTTTGAGAAGTGTCTGCTCATATTCTTTGCCCACTTTTTGATGGGATTGTTTGATTCTTTTTCTTGTAAATTTGTTTCAGTTCCTTGCAGATTCTGGATATCAGACCTTTGTCAGAAGGATAGACTGCAAAAATTTCTTCCATTCTTTATGTTGCCTGTTCACTCCATTGACATTTTCTTTTTCTGAGCAGAAGCTTAAATGTGTAGAAGTATGTTTGATTCTTGCCTTGGCAACATTCTACCTGTTCGATCTTGGGCAAGTGACAATCTTATGTGGTTCAATTTCTTCATCCGTAAAAATGGAGATAATGACACTACTTCACAGAGATCTTGTGAAAGGTAATTGAAGTGTTCCCTGTAAAGCACTCAGAACAATGCCTGGCACAGTCACCATTCAGACAGTGGTGTCTCTTTTTATTACTATAGATAGCAATGCCTGGTTTAACTGACACCAACCAACATGAGTGTTGACTATATGGGTGGTAATGAAAGGGAGTGAAATAAACTGACAAGGTCAGAAGTGGGGTAAGTTCAGTCAGTCTTCTGCTTAACACGTGGACTCTACCAATGTTCAAGGGATTGTGATTTTCAGTAATATAATTGTAATTAGTCCTTGACTTTATCATTGAACCGAATATGTTGTTGTCCCCATTCATATCAAATGGTGGAGAAAAATCTCTAAAGAGCCATGGAAAATACTGACATAAATGTGTAGTCACTAATTAAAGGCAAAGGTATTGATTAATGGAATCACAAAAGTGTCTGATATATAACTGGATATTTTACATGTGGAAACAACACTCAGGTCTCCGCAGCAATGTTTTCATGCAGAAAGCTTGTATTAAAGATTTCCAGAGATATAAAACCAATAGATTATTTATCCATCTATCTATAGAGAGTGATTTATTTTAAGAAATTGATTCATGTGATTATGGAGGCTGGCAAGTCCTAAATCTGCAGGATGGGCTGGCAACCTGGAGTCTCAGGTACAAGCTGACGTTACACTTTAAGTCTAAAGTCCATGAGGCTGAAGACCCATGGGAGAGCCAATGTTGCAGTCCCAGTGTGAAGGCTGTCTGCTACAGAATTTACTCTTGCTTTGGAGAAGTCAGTCTTTTCGTTCTGTTCATGCCGTTATGGAGGGCAGTCTGTTTTGCTCAGTTCCATTGATTTAATGTTAATCTTACCCCAAAACACCTTCACAGAAACATTCAGAATAAAAGCTGACCACATATCTAGGTTGTGTAACCCAACCAAGTCAGGTTACCTAAATCTCTATCCTTGCTTATTTGGGAAAAAAAGTATCCCCCCCTGGTTGGAAAGACAAGACAAGACATAAAATTGGCCATCACAGAGCTAAATGTGGATCATCGGGTAATGACTGTAAATACCTAACCTGAAAATTTTCCCCGCTCCCTGCTTCCCACCCTTTCTGTCACCAATTTGCAACAGGATAAACATATGCTCCCCAACTTCCAGTGGACTTATGTCCAGTTAAACGTATCATAAAGTCAAATAATTTTAAGTTGTACCATCCTGAGTTGGAGTCCGTCTGTATTGGGCACAATTGTGCAACACAGAATGGCTATGCATATGCTTCAGACAGCTATTGCAACATAGAATTGAGCACAGGAATTGTCGAATTTGCTAACCGCTGCTTGAAAAAGCTCCCGTGTTTGCATGAGAAAATCATGTTCCTTGTATACTTTTGCAGGAAGGCTAACTTGATGCTTTTGCTTTTACACCTCTGAATTGATCACATTGCCTTCAAGGAAAGATCAAGCTATGAAAAGCCTTGCTGTGAAGGGGAGGATCACCTCAGACTGTCTACCCTAGGTATCCATGCCTTGATGGTGCCATCACTACAACATGAGAGAGGATGGCAGAGGACAGTGTTCAAGTACTTGGGTTCTGGACTCAGACTGAAGTGGGTTTGAATCCTTGCTTTTCCATTTATCAGCTGTGTTATCACAGGACACATTACTCAGTTACTCTGTGTGTTGTCTGCAAAAAATTGAGGCTAAAATGTCTACATCATAAAGGGTTATTGGAAGGAGTCAATGTGATATACAGACCACGGAGGAATCACAGTTTGACATTCTCATGGCCTTAACACTGAGACTCAGACAGCTTTATAGAGAAAGAATTTTTTTTTTTAAGTGCAGTACAGGAAAGGGGACTGTACCCAAGAGATCCAGAAGGGCTGTGTGGACTAGCCACACAAAATACAGCAAAAGTTGTCAGGGGCCAGTGTCTTATCTAATACAGGTTTATTCATTTATGTGCTTATTCAACAAAGATACGAGTGCTACTACACTCACAACTTCTTGCATGATCTAGTTACCCTGGGAAGTGCAGAGTCGTACATTTGGGCGTGTTTCAGAGTGAAAGCGATGCTATTTGGAATTACTCAGGGACAACAGGTGAAATCAGGACATACAGTCACTATGCTGGGGAAAATGTCTGGGATTAGGAGAAAGAGTAAATAGTCAACCTTTAAAGCTTTGTCTGTGCCTTCACTCACTTCCACACTCATTCTCCCTTATTCCAGAGTGACGGTGTATGATGAAAGAGGAAGTGCATTCAATTGGGTCAAGAATCAGGACCAATCACAGTTTGGAGAAAGCATTGTACTGAAATAAGTGTTTTTATTGTCTCAACTTGCCATAGTTTGTCAATTTTGTGAGACGCATGTGCTTGAAAGTGAAAAAGCCCTACAACAATCACACTGACAGAAAGAAAGGGAGAGACAGAGAGAGAGAGAGAGCATCATCCCAGTTTTCTTAATTGGTCACTATCATTTTCTTTA
>NW_022440794.1:0-6451 GCF_009761245.1 Sapajus apella
AAGAGACTTTTCTCCTGTGATTTAGAGGCGATCTTAAAGCTAATTCTATAGAGCCTGTATATGGCTGGTAATATCTCTTTCCAGATTCTCCAAAGAAAGTGTTTCAAAACTGTAAGTTGAATATACAGCCTGACAATCATTCTGCTAGGTAGCTCCGTTTTTGTTTTAGAGGCAGATGTTTCTCATTGCACCCCATACTCCCATTCACTCAGGAATATCCAAACGCAGCTTTTAGAAGAAACGTGTTTCTAACTCGCTGAATCTAAACATACATGCAATTTCCTAAGGTGAACGAACACATAGCAGAGCAGTTTGAAAGAGACGTTTCTCCTGTGGTTTAGACCTGACCTTACAGCTAATTCTTATGAGCTTGTATATGGCTGGAAATATCTCTTTCCAGATTCTCCAAAGAAAGGGATTCTGAAAAGCTACTTTCACACATCTGTTTAACTCTGTAAGGTGAATACACACCTTGACAATCATTCTGCTACATAGCTCCGTTTTTGTTTTACAGCCAGATATTTCTCATTACACCGTATACTCCCATTCACTCAGGAATATCCAAACGCAGCTTTTAGAAGAAACGAGTTTCTAAATCGCCTAATCGAAACATAGATGCAAATTCCTAAGGTCAACGAACACAAAGTAGAGTAGTTTCAAAGAGACATTTCTCCTGTGGTTTAGACGCGATCTAAAAGCTAATTCTTATGATCCTGTATAGGGTAGGAAATATCTCTTTCCAGATTCTCGAAAGAAAGTGTTTCTGAACTGCTACATTCACACATGTGTTTACCGCTGTAAGTTGAATATACACCTTGACAATCATTCTGCAACATAGCTCCGTTTTTGTTTTAGAGCCAGATATTTCTCATTACACCCTATACTACCATTCACTCAGGAATATCCAAACGCAGCTTTTAGAACAAACGTGTTTCTAACTCGCTGAATCGAAACATGGATGTAACTTCTCAAGGTGAACGAACACAAAGCAGAGCATTTTGAAGGAGACGTTTCTGCTGTGGTTTAGACGCGATCTTACCCTAATTCTTATGATCCTGTATATGGCTGGAAATATCTCTTTCCACATTCTCCAAAGAAAGGTTTTCTGAACTGCTACCTTCACACATCTGTTTAACTCTCTAAGTCGAATATATATCTTGACGAACATTCTGCTACATAGCTCCGTTTTTGTTTTACAGCCAGATATTTCTCATTACACCCTATACTCCCATTCACTCACGGATATCCAAAAGCAGCTTTTAGAACAAACGTGTTTCTAACTCGCTGAAACGAAATATAGATGCAACTTCCTAAGGTCAACGAACACACAGCAGAGCAGTTTGAAAGAGACGCCTCTCCTGTGCCTCAGACGCGATCTAAAAGCTAATTCTTATGAGCGGGTATATGGCTGGAAATATCTCTATCCAGATTCTCTGAAGAAAGTATTTCTGAACTGCTCCATTAACACATCTGTTTAACTCTGTCAGTTGAATATACAGCTTGACAATCATTCTGCTAAGTAGCTCCGTTTCTGTTTTAGAACCAGATATTTCTCATTACACACTATACTCCCATTTACTCAGGAATATCCAAACGCACCTTTTAGAAGAAACGTGTTTCTATCTCCCTGAATCGAAACATTGATGCAATTTCCTAAGGTGAACGAAAACATAGCACAGCAGTTTGAAAGAGACGTTTCTATTGTCGTTTAGACGCCATCTTACCGCTAATTCTTATGAGCATGTATATGCCTGGAAATATCTCTTTCGAGATTTTCTAAAGAAAGGGTGTCTGAACTGCTACATTCATATATCTGTTTAACTCTCTAAGTTGAATATACATCTTGACAATCATTCTGATACATAGCTCCGTTTTTGTTTTAGAGCCAGATATTTCTCATTACACCCTATACTCCAACTCACTCAGGAATATCAAAAAGCAGCTTTTAGAAGAAAAGTGTTTCTAACTCGCTGAATCTAAACATAGATGCAAGTTCCTAAGGTGAAAGAACACATACCAGAGCAGTCTGAAAGGGACGTTTCTCCCGATGTTTAGACCCGACATTACCGCTAATTCTTTTGAGCCTGTATATGGCTGGAAATATCTCTTTCCAGATTCTCCAAAGTAAGCGTTTCTGAACTGCTACCTTCACACGTCTGTTTAGCTCTGTAAGTAGAATATGCACCTTAACAATCATTCTGCTACATAGCTCCGCTTTAGTTTTAGAGACAGATATTTCTCATTACACCCTATATTCCCATTCACTCAGGAATATACAAACGCAGCTTTTAGAACAAACGTGTTTCTAACTCGCTTAAAGGAAACATAGATGCAACTACCTAAGGTCAATGAACACACAGCAGAGCAGTTAGAAAGAAACGTTTCTCCTGTGCTTTAGAGGCGTTCTTAAAGCTAATTCTTAAGAGCCTGGATATGGCTAGATATATCTCTTTCCAGATTCTCGAAACAAAGTGTTTCAAAACTGCTACATTCACACATCTGTTTAACTCTGTAAGTTGAATGTACACCTTGACATTCATCCAGCTACATAGCTATGTTTTTTTTTTACAGCGAGATAATTCTCATTACACCCTATACTCCCATTCACTCACAAATATCCAAACGAAGCTTTTAGAAGAAACGTGTTTCTAACTCGCTGACTCTAAACATAGATGCAACTTCCTACGGTGAACGAACACATAGCAGATCAGTTTGAAAGACGTTCCTGCTGTGGTTTAGACGCGATCTTACCGCTAATTCTTATGAACCTGTATATGGCTGGAAATATCTCCTTCCAGATTCTCGAAAGAATGGTTTTCTGAACTGCTACAATCACACATCTGTTTAACTCCCTAAGTCGAATATATACCTTGACAATAGTCCTGCTACATAGCTCCGTTTTTGTTTTACAGCAAGATATTTCTCATTACACCCTATACTCCCATTCACTCAGGAATATCCAAACGCAGCTTTTAGAACAAACGTGTTTATAACTCGCTGAAACGAAATATATATGCAACATACTAAGGTTAACGAACACACAGCAGAACAGCTTGAAATAGACGTTTCTCCTGTGGTTTAGATGCGATCTTAACCTAATGCGTATGAGCATGTATATGGCTGGAAATATCTCTTTCCAGATTCTCCAAAGAAAGTGTTTCTGTACGGCTACATTCACACATCTGTTTAACTCTCTAAGTCGAATATGCACCTTGACAATCATTCTGCTACATAGATCCGTTTTTGTTTTACAGCCAGATATTTCTCATTACACCCTATACTCCCATTCACTCAGGAATATCCAAACGCAGCTTTCAGAAGAAACGTGTTTCTAACTCGCTGAATCTAAACATAGATGCAATTTCCTACGGTGAATGAACACATAGCAGAGCACTTTGAAAGAGACGTTTCTCCTGTGGTTTAGATGAGGTCTTACCACTAATTCTTATGAAAATGTATATGGCTGGAAATAACTCTTTCCAGATTCTCCAAAAATCGGTTTCTGAACTGCTACATTCACACATCTGTTTACCTCTGTAAGTTGAATATACACCTTGACAATGATTCTGCTAAAAACTTCCGTTTTTGTTTTACAGCCACATATTTCTCATTACACACTATACTCCCATTCACTCAGGAATATCCAATCACAGCTTTTAGAAAAAACGTGTTTCCAAATCGCTGAATCTAAACATAGATGCAACTTCCTAAGATGAATGAACAAATAGCAGATCAGTTTGAAAGAGACGTTTCTCCGGTGGTTTAGATGCGATCTTACTGCTAATTCTTAAGAGCCTGTATATGGCTGGAAATATCTCTTTCCAGATTCTCCAAAGAAAGGTTTTCTGAACTGCTACATTCACACATCTGTTTAACTCTCTAAGTCGAATATACCCCTTGACAATCATTATATTACATAGCTCCGTTTTTGTTTTACAGCAAGATATTTCTCATTACACCCTATACTCCCATTCACTCAGGAATATCCAATCGCAGCTTTTAGAAGAAACGTGTTTCCAAATCGTTGAATCTAAATATAGATGCAACTTCCTAAGGTCAATGAACACATAGCAGAGCAGGCTGAAAGAGACGTTTCTCCCATTGTTTCGGCGCGATCTTACCGCTAATTCCTATGAGCCTGTATATGGCTGGAAATATCTCTTTCCAGATTATCGAAAGAAAGTGTTTCTCAACTGCTACATTCACACATCTGTTTAACTCTGTAAGTTAAATATCTACCTTGACAATCATTCTGCTACATAGCTCCGTTTTTGTTTTAGAGCCAGATATTTCTCATTACGCCCTATACTCCAATTCACTAAGCAATATCCAAACGCAGCTTTTAGAAGAAACGTGTTTTTAACTCGCTGAATCTAAACATAGATGCAATTTCCTAAGGTGAACGAACACATAGCAGAGCAGTTAGACAGAGACGTTTCTCCTGCGGTTTAGATGCCATCTTACCACTAATTCTTATGAGCCTGTATATGCCTGGAAATATCTCTTTCGAGATTCTCTAAAGAACGGTTTTCTGAACTGCTACATTCACATATCTGTTTAACTCTCTAAGTTAAATATACACCTTCACAATCATTCCGATACATAGCTCCGTTTTTGTTTTAGAGCTAGATATTTCTCATTACACCCTATACTCCCATTCATTCAGGAATATCCAAACGCAGCTTTTTGGAGAAACCTGTTTCTAACTCGATGAATCTAAACATAGATGCAACTTACTAAGATGAACGAACACACAGTTGAGCAGTTTGAAAGAGACGTTTCTCCTGTAATTTAGACGCTATCTTAAAGCTAAGTCTTAAGAGCCTGTATATGGCTGGAAATATCTTTTTCCAGATTCTCCAAAGAAATGTTTTCTGAACTGCTACATTCACATATCTATTTAACTCTCTATGTTGAATATACACCTTGACAGTCATTCTGTTACATAGCTCCGCTTTTGTTATAGAGCCAGATATTTCTCATTACACCCATTGTTCCCATTCTCTCAGGAATATACAAACGCAGTTTTAGAAGAAACGTGTTTCTAACTCGCTGAATCTAAACATAGATGCAACTTCCAAAGGTGAAAGAACACATAAGAGAGCAGTTTGAAAGAGACGATTCTCCTGTGGTTTAGACGCGATGTTACCGCTAATTCTTAGCAGCCTGTATATGGCTGGAAATATCTCTTTCCAGATTCTCCAAAGAAAGGTTTTCTGAACTGCTACATTCACATATCTGTTTAACTCTCTAAGTTGAATATACACCTTGACAATCCTTCTGCTACATAGCTCCGTTTTAGTTTTAGAGCCAGATATTTCTCATTACACCCTATACTCCCATTCTCTCAGGAATATCCAAACGCAAATTTCAGAAGAAACGTGCTTCTGACTCGCTGAATGTAAACATAGATGCAACTTCCTAAAGTGAAAGAACACAGAGCACAGCAGTTTGAAAGAGACGTTTCTCCTGTGGTATCGACGCTATCATAAAGCTAGTTCTTATGAGCCTCTATATGGCGGGAAATATCTCTTTCCAGATTCTACAAGGAAAGGGTTTCTGAACTGCTACATTCACACATCTGTCTAACTGTGTAAGTTGAATACACACCTTGACAATCATTGTTCTACATATCTCCGTTTTTGTCTTAGAGCCAGATATTTCTCATTAAACACTATACCCCCATTCACTCAGGAATATCCAAACGCAGCTTTTTGAAGAAACGTGTTTCTAACTCGCAGAATCTAAACATAGATGCAACTTCCTAAGGTGAACGAACACACAGTGGAGTAGTTTGAAAGAGACGTTTCTCTTATGATTTAGATGCTATCTTAAAGCTAATTATTAAGAGTCTGTATATGGCTGGAAATATCTCTTTCCAGATTCTCCAAAGAAATGGTATCTGAAATGCTACATTCACACATCTGTCTAACTCTGTAAGTTGAATGCACACCTTGACAATCCCTCTTCTACATAGCTCCGTTTTTGTTTTACAGACAGATATTTATCATTACACCGTATACTCCCTTTCACTCAGGAATATTCAAACGCAGCTTTTAGAAGAAACGTGTTTCTAACTCGCTGAATTGAAACATAGATGCAACTTCCTAACGTGAACGAACACATAGCAGAGCAGTTTGAAAGAGACGTTTCTCCTGTCGTTTAGATGCGATCTTACCGCTAATTCTTATGATCCTGTATATGGCTGGGAATATCTTTTTCCAGATTCTCCAAAGAAAGGTTTTCTGAACTGCTACATTCACACATCTGTTTATCTCTCTAAGTCGAATATATACCTTGACAAACATTCTGCTGCATGAGCTTCGTTTTTGTTTTACACCCAGATATTTCTAATTACACCCTATACTCCAATTCACTCATGAATGTCCAAACGCAGCTTTTAGAACAAACGTGTTTCTAACTCGCTGAAACGAAACATAGATGCAACTTC
>NW_022440795.1:0-893 GCF_009761245.1 Sapajus apella
TGACAATCATTCTGCTACATAGTTCCGTTTTTGTTTAGAGCCAGATATTTCTCATTAAACCCTATACTACCATTCACTCAGCAATATCCAAACGCAGCTTTTTGGAAAAACGTCTTTCTAACTGGCATAATCTAAACATAGTTGGAACTTCCGAAGGTGAACGAACACACAGTGGAGCAGTTTGAAAGAGACGTTTGTCGTATGATTTAGATGCGATCTTAAAGCTAATTCTTAGGAGTCTGAATATGGGTGGAAATATCTGGTTCCAGATTCTCCACAGAAAGGTTTAGTGAACTGCTACATTCACATAATTGTTTAACTCTGTAAGTTTTATATAAACCTGGACAATCATTCTGCTACATAGCTCCGTTTTTGTTTTAGAGCCAGATATTTCTCATTAAACCCTATACTCCCATTCACTCAGGAATATCCAAACGCAGCTTTTCGGAGACTCGTGTTTCTAACTGGCAGAATCTAACCATAGATGCAACTTCCGAAGGTCAACGTACACACAGTGGAGCAGTTTGAAAGAGACGTTTCTCGTATGATTTAGATGGGATCTTAAAGCTAATTCTTAAGAGTCTGAGTATGGGTGGAAATATCTCTTTCCAGATTCTCTAAAGAAACGGTTAGTGAAATGCTACATCCACGCAATTTTTTAACTCTGTAAGTTTAATATACACCTTGACAATCATTCTGCTACATAGTTCCGTTATTGTTTTAGAACCAGATATTTCTCATTAAACCTCGTACTCCCATTCACTCAGGAATATCCAAACGCAACTTTTTTGAGAAACGTGTTTCTAACTCGCAGAATCTAAACATAAATGCAACTTCCGAAGGTAGGCGAACACACAGTGGAGCAGTTTGAAAGAGACGTTTCTCGTATGATT
>NW_022440795.1:993-2115 GCF_009761245.1 Sapajus apella
AACTGTTTAACTCTGTAAGTTTAATATACACCTTGACAATCATTCTGCTACATAGTTCCGTTTTTGTTTTAGAGCCAGATATTTCTCATTAAACCCTATACTCCCATTCACTCAGGAATATCCAAACGCAGCTTGTTGGAGAAACGTGTTTCAAACTCGCAGAATCTAAACATAGATGCGTCTTCTGAAGGTGAACGAACACAGACTGGAGCAGTTTGAAAGAGACGTTTCTCGTATGATTCAGATGCCCTCTTAAAGCTAATTCTTAAGAGTCTGTATATGGCTGGAAATATCTCTTTCCAGATTCTCCAAAGAAATGCTTAGTGAACTGCTATATTCACACAATTGTTTAACTCTGTAAGTTTAATATACACCTTGACAATCATTCTGCTACATAGCTCCGTTTTTGTTTTAGAGCCAGATATTTCTCTTTAACCCTATACTCCCATTCACTCAGGAATAACCAAACGCAGCTTCTGGAAAAACGTGTTTCTAACTCGCAGAATCTAAACATAGATGCGTCTTCTGAAGGTGAACGAACACAGAGTGGAGCAGTTTGAAAGAGACGTTTCCCGTATGACTCAGATGCGATCTTAAAGCTAATTCTTAAGAGTCTGTATATGGATGGAAATATCACTTTCCACATTCTCCAAAGAAATGGTTAGTCAACTGCGACATTCACACAATTGTTTAACTCTGTAAGTTCAATATACACCTTGACAATCATTCTGCTACATAGTTCCATTTTTGTTTTACAGCCAGATATTTCTCATTAAACCCTAAACTCCCATTCACTCAGGAATATCCAAACGCAGCTTTTTGGAGAAAAGTGTTTCTAACTCGCAGAATCTAAACATAGATGCAACTTCCGAAGGTGAAAGAAAACACAGTGGAGCAGTTTGAAAGAGACGTTTGTCGTATGATTTAGATGCGATCTTAAATCTAATTCTTCAGAGTCTGAATATGGGTGGATATATCTCTTTCCAGATTCTCCAAAGAAAGGGTTAGTGAACTGCTACATTCACACTATTGTTTAACTCTGTAAGTTTAATATACACCTTGACAATCATTCTGCTACATAGCTCCGTTTTTTGTTTTAGAGCCAGATATTTCTCATTAAAC
>NW_022440795.1:2215-6451 GCF_009761245.1 Sapajus apella
GATCTTAAAGCTAATTCTTAAGAGTCTGAATATGGGTGGAAATATCTTTTCCCTGATTCTCCAAAGAAAGGGTTAGTGAACTACTACATTCACACAATTGTTTAACTCTGTAAGTTTAATATACACCTTGACAATCATTCTGCTACATAGCTCCGTTTTTGTTTTAGAGCCAGATATTGCTCATTTAACCCTATACTCCCATTCACTCAGGAATGTCCAAACGCAGCTTTTTGGAGAAACGTGTTTCTAACAGGCAGAATCTAAACATAGATGCAACTTCCGAAGGTGAGCGAACACACAGTGGAGCACTTTGAAAGAGATGTTTCTCGTATGAATTAGATGCGATCTGAAAGCTAATTCTTAAGAGTCTGAGTATGGGTGGAAATATCTCTTTCCAGATTCTCTAAAAAAACGGTTAGTGAACTGCTACATTCATGCAATTTTTTAACTCTGTAAGTTTAATATACACCTTGACAATCATTCTGCTACATAGTTCCGTTATTGTTTTAGAGCCAGATATTTCTCATTAAACCTTATACTCCCATTCACTCAGGAATATCCAAACGCAGCTTTTTGGAGAAACGTGTTTCTAACTCACAGAATCTAAACATAGATGAATCTTCTGAAGGTGAACGAACACAGATTGGAGCAATTTGAAAGAGACGTTTCTCGTATGATTCAGATGCCATCTTAAAGCTAATTCTTAAGAGTCTTTATATGGCTGGAAATATCTCTTTCCAGATTCTCCAAAGAAATGGTTAGTCAACTGCTACATTCACACAATTGTTTAACTCTCTAAGTTTAACATACACCTTGACAATCATTCTGCTACATAGTTCCGTTATTGTTTTAGAGAAAGATATTTCTCATTAAACCCTATACTCCCATTCAATCAGCAATATCCAAACGCAGCTTTTTAGAGAAACGTTTTTCTAACTGGCAGAATCTAAACATAGATGCAACTTCCGAAGGTGAACGAGAACACAGTGGATCAGTTTGAAATAGACGTTTGTCGTATGATTTAGATGCGATCTTAAATCTAATTCTTCAGAGTCTGAATATGGGTGGAAATATCTCTTTCCAGATTCTCCAAAGAAAGGGTAAGTGAACTGCTACTTTCACACAATTGTTTAACTCTGTAAGTTTAATATACACCTTGACAATCAATCTGCTACATAGCTCCGTTTTTCTTTTAGAGCCAGATATTTCTCTTTAAACCCTATACCCCCATTCACTCAGGAATATCAAAACGCAGCTTTTTGGAGAAACGTTTTTCTAACTGGCAGAATCTAAACATAGATGCGTCTTCTGAAGGTGAACGAACACAGTGTGGAGCAGTTTGAAAGAGACGTTTCTCCTATGATTCAGATGCGATCTTAAAGCTAATTCTTAAGATTCTGTATATGGGTGCAAATATCTCTTTCTAGATTTTCCAAAGAAATAGTTAGTCTACTGCTACATTCACACAATTGTTTAACTCTGTAAGTTTAATATACACGTTGACAATCATTCTGCTACATAGCTCCTTTTTTGTTTTAGAGCCAGATATTTCTCATTAAACCCTATACTCCAATTCACTCAATAATATCCAAACACAGCTTTTTGGAGAAACGTGTTTCTAACTGGCAGATTCTAAACATAGATGCAACTTCCGAAGGTGAGCAAACACACAGTGGAGCAGTTTGAAAGAGTCGTTTCTCGTATGATTTAGATGCGATCTTAAAGGAATTCTTAAGAGTGTGTATATGGCTGCAAAGAGCTCTTTCCAGGTTCTCCAAAGAAAGGGTTAGTGAACTGCAACATTCACACAATTGTTTAACTCTGTACGTTTAATATAAACCTTGACAATCATTCTGCTACATAGTTCTGTTTTTGTTTTAGAGCCAGATATTACTCATTAAACCCTATACTCCCATTCACTCAGGAATATCCAAACGCAGCTTTTTTGAGAAACGTGTTTCTAACTCGCAGAATCTAAACATAAATGCAACTTCCGAAGGTGAGCGAACACACAGTGGAGCAGTTTGAAAGAGACGTTTCTCGTATGATTCAGATGCCATCTTAAAGCTAATTCTTAAGAGTCTGTATATGGCTGGAAATATCTCTTTCCAGATTCCCCAAAGAAAGGGTTAGTGAACTGCAACATTCACACAACTGTTTAACTCTGTATGTTTAATATACACCTTGACAATCATTCTGCTACAGAGTTCTGTTTTTGTTTTAGAGCCAGATATTTCTCAATAAACCCTATACTCCCGTTCACTCAGCAATATCCAAACGCAGCTTTTTGGAGAAACGTTTTTCTAACTGGCAGAATCTAAACATAGATGCAACGTCCGAAGGTGAACGAACACAGAGTGGAGCAGTTTGAAAGAGACATTTGTCGTTTGATTTAGATGCGACCTTAAAGCTAATTCTTAAGAGTCTGAATATGGGTGGAAATATCTCTTTCCAGATTCTCCAAAGAAAGGGTTAGAGAACTGCTACATTCACACTATTGTTTAACTCTGTAAGTTTAATATACACCTTGACAATCATTCTGCTACATAGTTCCGTTATTGTTTTAGAACCAGATATTTCTCTTTAAACCTTGTACTCCCATTCACTCAGGAATATCCAAACGCAGCTTTTTGGAGAAACGTGTTTCTAACTCGCAGAATCTAAACATACATGCGTCTTCTGAAGGTGAACGAACACAGAGTGGAGCAGTTTGAAAGAGACGTTTCCAGTATGATTCAGATGCGATCTTAAAGCTAATTCTTAAGAGTCTGTATATGGCTGGAAATATCTCCTTCCAGATTCTCCAAAGAAAGTGTTAGTGAACTGCTACATTCACACAATTGTTTAACTCTGTAAGTTTAATACACACCTTGACAATCATTCTGCTACGTAGCTCCGTATTTGTTTTAGAGCCAGATATTTCTCTTTAAACCCTATACTCCCATTCACTCAGGAATATCCAAACGCAGCTTCTGGCGAAACGTGTTACTAACTCGCAGAATCTAAACATAGATGCGTCTTCTGAAGGTGAACGAACACAGAGTGGAGCAGTTTCAAAGAGACGTTTCTCGTATGATTTAGATGCGATCTTAAAGCTAATTCTTAAGAGTCTGAGTATGGGTGGAAATATATCTTTCCAGATTCTCTAAAGAAACGGTTAGTGAACTGCTACATTCACGCAATTGTTTAACTCTGTAAGTTTAATATACACCTTGACAATCATTCTGCCACATAGTTCCTTTATTGTTTTAGAGCCAGATATTTCTCCTTAAACCTTATACTCCCATTCACTCAGGAATATCCAAACGCAGCTTTTTGGAGAAACGTGTTTCTAACTCGCGGAATCTAAACTTAGATGCGTCTTCTGAAGGTGAACGAACACAGAGTGGAGCAGTTTGAAAGAGACGTTTCTCGTATGATTTAGATGCCATCTTAAAGCTAATTCTTAAGAGTCTGTATATGGCTGGAAATATCTCTTTCCAGATTCTCCAAAGAAATGGTTAGTCAACTGCTACATTCACACAATTGTTTAACTCTGTAAGTTTAATATACACCTTGACAATCATTCTGCTACATAGTTTCTTTTTTGTTATAGAGCCAGATATTTCTCATTAAACCCTATACTCCCATTCACTCAGCAATATCCAAACGCAGCTTTTTGGAGAAACGTTTTTCTAACTGCCAGAATCTAAACATAGATGCAACTTCCGAAGGGGAACGAACACACAGTGGAGCAGTTTGAAAGAGACGTTTCTCGTATGATTTAGATGCGATCTTAAAGCTAATTCTTCAGAGTCTGAATATGAGTGGAAATACCTCTTTCCAGATTCTCCAAAGAAAGGGTTAGTGAACTGCTACATTCACACTATTGTTTAACTCTGTAAGTTTAATATACACCTTGACAATCATTCTCTTACATAGCTCCGTTTTTGTTTTAGAGCCAGATATTTCTCATTAAACCCTATACTCCCATTCACTCAGGAATAACCAAACGCAGCTTTTTGGAGAAACGTGTTTCTAACTCGCAGAACCTAAACATAGATGCGTCTTCTGAAGGTGAACGAACACAGAGTGGAGCAGTTTGAAAGAGACGTTTCCCGTATGATTCAGATGTGATCTTAATGCTAATTCTTAAGAGTCTGTATATGGCTGGAAATATCTCTTTCCAGATTCTCCAAAGAAATGGTTACTCAACTGCTACATTCACACAATTGTTTAACTCTGTAAGTTTAATAT
>NW_022440796.1:0-6448 GCF_009761245.1 Sapajus apella
AGTACATATTTGGACAAAGTCATCTACGTAATAGTTTGTCACCAGATAACTACACAATCTCATTTTAAATGAGTAAGGAGAACATGTGCAGAAGCAAATTTTCTTAAAAAACAGTTGTGGGAAGAGCTTATTTGTGAAAGCTAATGACTGGTTCTGAGGGAGAATTTTCTGGGGAAAATGGGCTCTGTTAAGTATGGTTTCCAGATAGAATTCTTTCCTTTTTAAATGGGGGGTTGGGGAGGAATCCACATTAATATTGAAACTGCATCTGTAATCCCAGCACTTTGGGAGGCCGAGGCGGGAGGATTGCTTAAGCCCAGGAGTTCAAGAGCAGCCTGGGCAACAAAGTGAGACCCTATCTCTGCTAAAAATTTGGACTGAACACCGAAAATGTTTATAAGTTCAAAAGCAAAAGTGTTTGTAATTTCAACAAAAAATGTATTTTTCTATGTAATCTTGAAATTATTAAAAGTCCTTTTAGCTTCTAGCACGTGTTTGTACAAAGAGTTTAAGGAATAGTGGCTGGTTTGGTTTGTTTTCTTTAAATGTGTACTGATAGCCAGGTGCAGTGGCTCACGCCTGTAATCCCAACACTTTGGGAGGCCGAGGTGGGTGGATCACCTGAGGTCAGGAGTTCGAGACCAGCCTGGCCAACATGGTGAAACCCTGTGTCTACTAAAAATACAAAAAATAGCTGGGCATGGTGGCAGGTGCCTGTAAGCCTAGCTACTGGGTAGGCTGAGGCAGGAGAATTGCTTGAACCTGGGAGGCGGAGGTCACAGTGAGCCAAGATGGCACCAATTGCACTCCAGCCTGAGCAACAAGAGCGAAACTGCGTCTCAAAGAAAAAAGAAAAAAAAAATGTGTACTGACAAAACCCATTGCATACAAAACTTTGTATGTAAATAAGATTTTAATTTTCTCTTTATACAAGCTGAGTTTTATTAAAATAATTTGATATTTACTTAGATAATTTCATATAGATTTTATATTCTGGATTTGTGCTTTTAACAAATATACAGAGACTGGCGATCACTGCAAGTATTTGTTAATCCTTGAGTTTGAGAACCTGTCTTTTAAAAATAATACTTAATATTTCCTATACTAATTGAGTATAATGAAAATCAGTATTTTTAGTCTAGGAAATAAAGTATATATCCAAAAGAGATATAGTTTCAAACAAGCTAGCAAGGCTTTTATTATTTTTCATTTGAAATGTCATATATTTGCTTAGTTCTGTTTAACTTGTTTTTAACTGTTGAACTTATGAGCTATTTTATATAAATTTTTATAATAAAATAATTTAATTTTCATATTTGATTGAATTGTTTCCTTTCATTCATTGTTTATCTCATGCTCATTCAACGCTTCTTCAGATGTGTACTTTTAAACTGCATTTGGTTAAATGCCAGACAATTTTGTATTCAACTGTGAAGATCTTTAATTTCAAATCTTGGTCTGTGTTCAGTGGCTTACACCTGTAATCCCAACAATTTGGGAGGCTGAGGCAGGAGGATCATTTGAGCCCAAGAATTGGAGACCAGCCTGGGCAGCATGGCAAAACCCCATCTCTACAAAAAAATATAAAAATTAGCCAGGTGTGGTAGTGCATGCCTGTAGTCTCAGCTACTCTAGAGGCTGAGGTCGGAGGATCACTTGAGCCCACGAGGCACAGGTTACAAGGAGCCATGATAACACCACTGAACTTCAGCCTGGGTGACAGAGTGAGACCCTGTCTCTAAATAAGTAAATAAATAAATAGTACTGATTTTTGTATGTTGATTTTGTATCCTGACACTTTACTAAATTTATCAATTCTAATAGTTTTTTGGCGGCATCTTTAGGTTTTTTAGACACAAGATCGTATCTGCAAACAAGGATAATTTTGCTTTTTCCCTTTTTAATTCGAATACCTTTGATTTCTTTCTCGTGACTGATTGCTCTAGCTAAGGTCTCAGTACTGTGTTGAATAGCAGTGGCCAAAGTGGGCATCTTTACTGTGTTCCAGATGCTAGAGGAAAAGCTTTCAGTGTTTTCCTTGTTCAGTATGATACTAGCTGTGGGTCTGTTATATGTGTCTTTTTTTTTCATTGAAGTATGTTCCTTCTATACCCAGTTTTTTTTTGTTTTTTTTTTTTTGAGTCAGAGTTTCACTCTCATTACCCAGGCTGGAGTGCAATGGCGCGATCTCGGCTCACCGCAACCTCCGCCTCCTGGGTTCAGGCAATTCTCCTGCCTCAGCCTCCTGAGTAGCTGGGATTACAGGCACGCGCCACCATGACCAGCTAATTTTTTGTGATTTTAGTAGAGACGGGGTTTCACCATGTTGACCAGGATGGTCTCGATCTCTTGACCTCGTGATCCACCCGCCTCGGCCTCCCAAAGTGCTGGGATTACAGGCTTGAGCCACCACACCCAGCCCTATACCCAGTTTTTTGAGGATTTTTTATCATGACAGGATGTTGAATTTTATCAAATGCTTTTTCAGCATCCATTGAAATGATCAGATGGCTTTTGTCCTTCCTTCTGTTGACACAACATATCACATTGATTTGCCTATGTTGAACCATCCTTGTATCCCTGAGATGAATCCTAATGAGGAATGATCTTTTTTTTTCTTTCTTCCTTTTTTTTTTTTTTGAGATGGAGTTTTTCTCTTGTCACCCAGGCTGGAGTGCAATGGCATGATCGCAGCTCACTACAACCTCTGCCTCCCAGGTTCAAGTGATTTTCCTGCTTCAGCCTCCGGAGTAGCTAGGATTACAGGTGCCCACCACCATGCCCAGCTAATTTTTTTGTATTTTTAGTATAGACAGGTTTTCACCATGTTGGCCATGCTGGTCTCAAACTCCTGACTTCAGATGATCCACCTGTCTCGGCCTCCCAAAGTGCTAGGATTACAGGTGTGAGCCACCATATTATTTCTTTTCTAATATTAACTTTGGGTTTGATTTGCTCTTTTCTAGTTCTTTAAGAAGTGTCATTAGGGGCTGGGCATGGTGGCTCACGCCTGTAATCCCAGCACTTTGGGAGGCCAAGGCAGGCAGATCACGAGGTCAAGAGATCGAGACCATCCTGGCTAACATGGTGAAACCCTGCCTCTACCAAAAATATGAAAAAAAAAAAAATTAGCTGGGCATGGTGGTGCGTGCCTGTAGTCCCAGCTACTCAGGAGGCTGAGGCAGGAGAATTGCTTAAAACTGGAAAACGGAAGTTGCAATGAGATGGGATTGCGCCATTGCACTCCAGCCTGGCGATAGAGTGGGACTCTATCTCAAAAAATTTTTTTAAAAAAATTATGGCCGGGCGTGGTGGGTCACGCCTGTAATCCTAGCACTTTGGGAGGCCGAGGTGGGTAGATCATGAGGTCAGGAGTTCAAGACCAGTCTGGCCAACATGGTGAAACCTCGTGTCTACTGAAAATACAAAAAATTAGCTGGGCGTAGTGGCACACGCCTGAAATCCCAGCTACTCAGGAGGCTGAGGCAGGAGAATTGCCTGAACCTGGGAGGCAGAGGTGGCCCTGAGCCAAGATTGTGCCACTGCCCTCCAGCCTGGGCGACAGAGTGAGACTTCGTCACAAAAAAAAAAAACAATTATTATTAGGTTATTTATTTGAAGCTTTCCTACTTTTTTTAAATGAAGGTACTTACTGCTGTAAGACTGCCTCTTAGTACTGCTTTTGCTAAATTCTATAGGTTTTGGTATGTTTTCCATTTTCACGTGTTTCAAGGAGTTTTTAAAATTTCCCTCTTAATTTCTTCATTGACCCACTGGTCATTCAGGAGCATACTGTTAATTTCTATGTTTTTTTGTTTTTTGTTTTTTTTGAGATGGAGTCTCGCTCTGTTGCTTGGCTGGAGTGCAATGGCGTAGTCTCAGCTCGCTACAACCTCCACCTCTCGGGCTCAAGCAATTCTTCTGTCACAGCCTCCCTAGTAGCTAGGATTATAGGTGCCCTCCACCACGCCCGGCTAATTTTTTTTTTTTTTTTTAGACAAAGTCTTGCTCTGTCGCCAGGCACCAGGCTGGAGTGCAGTGGCGTGATCTTGGCTCACTGCAACCTCCGCCTCCTGGGTTCAAGCAATTCTCCTGCCTCAGCCTCCTGAAGTAGCTGGGACTACAGGCGCGCACCACCACGCCCAGCTAATTTTTGTATTTTAGTAGAGGTGAGGTTTCATCATATTAGCCAGACTGGTCTCAAAATCCTGACCTTGTGATCCGCCTGCCTTGGCCTCTCAAAGTGCTGGGATTACAGGTGTGAGCCGCTGACCTGGCCAATTTCCATGTGTTTGTATACTTCCCAAAGTTCCTCTTGTTACTGATTTCTGGTTTTATTACATTGTGATCAGAGAAGATACTTGATCTGGGTCTGGGCACGGTGGCTCATGCCTGTAATCCTAGCACTTTGAGAGGCTGAGGCAGGAGGATCACCTGAGGTCAGGAGTTTGAGATCAGCCTGGCCAATATGATGAAACCCTGTTTCTATTAAAAATACAAAAATTAGGCAGGTGTTGTGACCCATGCCTGTAATCCCAGCTACTGGGGAGGCTGAGGCAGGAGAATTGCCTGAACCTGAGAGGTGGAGGTTGCAGTGAACCAAGATTGTGCCTTTGCACTCCAGCCTGGGTGACAAGAGTGAGACTCTGTATCAAAAACAAAAAAAAAGATGCTCGATCTGATTTTTATTTTTTGTAAAGACTTGTTTTGTGACCTAACATATGATCTATCCTTGACAATGATCCATGTGCTTAGAAGAATGTGTATTCTATAGCCGTTAGATGAAGTGTTTCATAAATATCTACTAGGTCCATTTGGTCTATGGTGCAAATTAGGCCTGATATTTCCTCGTCGATTTTCTCTCTGGATAATCTGTCCAATGCTGAAAGTGTGGGGTTGAAATCTCCAACTGTTACTGTACTGGGCTCTGTCTCTTTCTTTAGCCCTAACAATATTTGCTTTATGTATCTGAGTGCTTTAGTGTTAAGTGCATATATATTTACAACTGTTATATTCTCTTGCTGAATTGATCCCTTTATCATTATATAATGACCTTCTTTGCCTCTTTTATTTTTGAGACTGAGTTTTGTTCTTGTTGCTCAGGCTGGAGTGCAATGGTGTGATCTTGGCTCACCGCAACCTCCGCCTCCCGGGTTCAAGCAATTCTCCTGCCTCAGTCTCCAGAGTAGCTGGCATTACAGGAATGCGCCACCATGCCTGGCTAATTTTATATTTTTAGTAGAGACAGGGTTTCTCCATGTTGGTCACACTGGTCTCGAACACCTGACCTCGGGTGATCCACCTGCCTCAGCCTCAGCCTCCCAAAGTGCTGAGATTACAGGCCTGAAACACCACGTGGCCTTCTTTGCCTCTTTTTATAGTTTTTCTTATAATCTTTTTTTCTTTTTATTTATTTTATTTATGGTAAAATTTTAATGGTTCAGTAGATGTTATGTTTTAAACACCCATTTGAACAGGCTTTATTTATGATACAATACATAATTTAATAATATAGTCATGCATTGCTTAATGGGATACATTCTGATAAATGCACCATTACATGGTTTCATCATTATGTGAACATCATAGAGTGTATTTACACAAACGTAGATGGTATAACCTACTCCACATTTATTTATTTATTTTTGAGACAGAGTCTTGCTTTGTTGCCCAGGCTGGAGTGCACTGGCCTGATCTCGGCTCACTGCAATCTTCGCCTCCTGGGTTCAAGTGATTCTCTGGCCTCAGCCTCCTGAGTAGCTGGGATTACAGGCAAATGCCACATACAAAATACCCGGCTAATTTTTGTAGAGGCGGAGTTTATCCATGTTGGCCAGACTGGTCTTGAACTCCTGACCTCAGGTGATCCACTCACCTTGGCCTCCCAAAGTGCTGGGATTACAGGTGTGAGCCACCATGTCTGGACTCTTTTTTTCTTTATCTGCGGAGATAGCATCTTGCTATATTGTCCACGCTGGTCTTGAACTCCTGTGCTAAAGCAGCTCCTGGCCTCCTCTTGCCTCTGCCTCCCAAAGCGTTGGGATTACAGGTGTAAGCTACTGCACCCAGTCTTGAAATCTATTTTATCTGATATAAGTATAGCTACTTTTGCCCTTTTTTTGGTTTTCATCAGAACATCTTTTTCCATCCCTTTATTTTTTGAGACAGAATCTTACTCTGTCACCCAACCTGGAGTGCAGTGGTGCCATCTCAGCTCACTGTAACCTCTGCCTCCCGGGTTCAAGCAATTCTACTGCCTCAGCCTCCTGAGTAGATGGGACTACAGGTGTGGGCCACCATGCTTGGCTAATTTTTGCATTTTTTTTTTTTAGACAGAGTTTCGCTCTTGTTACCCAGGCTGGAGTGCAATGGCGCGATCTCGGCTCACCGCAACCTCCACCTCCTGGGTTCAGGCAATTCTCCTGCCTCAGCCTCCTGAGTAGCTGGA
>NW_022440797.1:0-6448 GCF_009761245.1 Sapajus apella
GTGTGCATGTAGCAGTTGAGAAACCCTTTCTTTGGAGAGTTTGAAAAGTGATATTTCCAGCCGTATACGGGCTGATAAGAATAAGCGGTAAGATCGTATCTAAACCACAGGAGAAACGTATGTTTGAAACTTCTCTGCTATGTGATCGTTTACCCTGGGAAGTTGCATCTATGTTTAGATTTAGCGGGTTAGAAACACGTTTCTTCTAAAAGCTTCGTTTGGATATCCCTGAGTCATGGGAGTATAGGATGTAATGAGAAATATCTGGCTCTAAAACAAAAACGGACCTATGTAGCAGAATGTTTATCAAGGTGTATATTCAACTTACACAGCTAAACAGATGTGTGAATGGAGCAGTTGAGAAACCCTTTCTTTGAAGAATCTGGAAAGATATATTTCCAGCCATATACAGGCTCATAAGAATTAGCGGTAAGATCGAATCTAAACCATAGGAGAAACGTCTGCTTCAATTTTCTGAGCTGTGTCTTCGTTCAATTTAGGAAGTTGCATGTATGTTTAGATTCAGCTGGTTAGAAATACGTTTCTTCTAAAAGCAGTTTTTAGATATTCCTGAGTCAATGGGAGTATTGGATGTAATGAGAAATATCTTTCTCTAAAACAAAAACGAGGCTATGTAGCAGAATGATTGTCAATGTGTATGTTGACATTACAGAGTTAAACAGATGTGTGAATGTAGCAGTTGAGAAACACTTTCTTCGGACAATCTGGAAACAGATATTTCCAGCCATATACAGGCTCATAAGAATTAGCGGTAAGATCGAATCTAAACCACAGTAGAAACGTTTGTTTCAAACTTCGCTGCTGTGTGTTCGTTCAACTTAGGGAGTTGCATCTATGATTAGATTCAGCGAGTTAGAAACACGTTTCATCTGAAAGCTGCCTTTGGATATTCCTGAGTCCATGGGAGTAAAGGAAGTAATGAGAAATATCTGGCTCTAAAACAAAAACGGGGCTATGTAGCAAAACGATTGTAAAGGTGTATATTCAACTCACAGAATTAAACAGATGTGTGAATGTAGCAGTTGAGAAACCTTTCTTTGGAGAGTTTGGAAAGAGATATTTCCAGCCCTATACAGGCTCATAAGAATTAGCGGTATGATCGCATCTAAACCACAGGAGAAACGTCTGTTTTAAACTTCTCTGATGTGTGTTCTTTCACCTTAGGAAGTTGCATCTATGATTAGATTCAGCGAGTTAGAAACACGTTTCTTCTAAAAGCTGCGTTTGTGTATTCCTGAGTGAATAGTAGTATAGGATGTAATGAGAAATATCTGGCTCTAAAACAAAAACGGAGCTATGTAGCAGAATGATTGTCAAGGTACATATTCAACTTAGAGAGTTAAACAGTTGTGTGAATGTAGCAGTTCAGAAACCCTGTCTTTGGAGAGTTTGGAAAGAGATAATTAAAGCCATATACAGGCTCTTAAGAATTAGCGGTAAGATCGAATCTAAACCACAGTAGAAAGGTCTGCTTCAAACTTCTCTGCTGTGTGTTCATTCACCTTAGAAAGTCCCCTCTATGTTTTGATTCAGCGTGTTAGAAACACTTCTCTTCTAAAAGCTCCGTTTTGATATTCCTGATTCATGGGATTATAGGATGTAATCAGAAATATCTGTCTCTAAAACAAAAATGGGGCTATTTAGCAGAATGATTGTCAAGGTGTATATTCAACTTACAGAGTTAAACAGCTGTGTGCATGTAGCAGTTGAGAAACTCTTCCTTTGGTTAATCTGGAAAGAGATAGTTCCAGCCATTAACAGCTTCATAAGAATTAGCGGCAAGATCGAATCTGAACCAAAGGAAAAACTTTTGTTTCAAACTTCTCTGCTGAGTGTTCCTTCACCTTAGGGAGTTGCATCTATGATTAGATTCAGCGAGTTAGAAACACGTTTCTTCTAAAAGCTGCGTTTGGATATTCCTTAGTCAACAGGAGTATAGGATGTATCAGAAATATCTGGCTCTAAAACAAAAACGGAGCTATATAGCAGAATGATTGTCAAGGCGTATATTCAACTTAGAGAGTTAAACAGATATGTGAATGTAGCAGTTAAGAAACCCTTTCTTTGGAGAATCTGGAAAGAGATATTTCCAGCCATATACAGGCTCATAAGAATTAGCGGTAATAACGCGTCTAAAAAACAGGAGAATCGTCTGTTTTAAACTTGTCTGCTGTGTGTCCGTTCACCTTAGGAAGTTGCATCTATGTGGAGATACAGCGAGGTAGAAACACTTTTCTTCTAAAAGCTGCGTTTGGATATTCCTGAGTCCATGGGAGTATAGGAAGTAATGAGAAATATCTGGCTCTAAAAAAAAAAACGGGGCTATGTATCAAAATGATTGTAAAGGTGTATACTCTACTTACAGAGTTAAACAGATGTGTTAATGTATCAGTTGAGAAACCCTTTGTTTGGAGAGTTTGGAAAGAGATATTTAAAGCCATTTACAGGCACTTAAGAATTAGCGGTAAGATCGAATCTCAACCACAGGAGAAATGTCTGTTTCAAACTTCTCTGCTGTGTGTTCGTTCACCTTAAGAAGTTGCATCTACGATTTCATTCAGCTGGTTAGAAACACATTTCTTCTAAAAGGTGCGTTTGGATATTCCTGATTCATGGGAATGTGGGATGTAATCAGAAATATCTGGCTCTAAAACAAAAACGGAGCTATGTAGCAGAATGATTGTCAAGGCGTGTATTCAACTTAGAGAGTTAAACAGATGTTTGAATGTAGTAGTTCAGAAACCCTTTCTTTGGAGTATCTGGAAAGTGATACTTCCAGCCATATACAGGCTCATAAGAAATAACGCTATGATCGCGTCTAAACTACAGGAGACACGTCTGTTTTAAACTTCTCTGCTGTGTGTTCGTTTACCTTAGGAAGTTGCATCTATGTTTAGATTCAGCGATTTAGAAACACGTTTCTTCTAATAGGTACGTTTGAATCTTCTTGAGTCCGTGGGAGTATAGGAAATAATGAGAAATATCTGGCTCTAAAATAAAAACAGGGCTATGTAGCAGAATGATTGGCAAGGTGTATATTCACCTTACAGAGTGAAACGGATGTGTGAATGTAGCAGTTGAGAAACCCTTTCTTTGCAGAGTTTGGAAAGAGATATTTCCAGCCATATACAGGCTGATAAGAATTAGCGGTAAGATCGAATCTAAACCACTGGAGAAACGTCTGTTTGAAACTTCTCTGCTCTGTGTTCGTTCACCGTAGTAAGTTGCATCTATGTTTAGATTCAGAGGGTTAGAAACACGTTTCTTCTAAAAGCTGTGTTTGCAGATTCCCGATTGAATGGAAGTATTGGATGTAATGAGAAATATCTGGCTCTAAAACAAAAGCGGAGCTATGTAGCAGAATGATTGTCAGAGTGTTTATTCAACTTACAGAGTTAAACAGATGTGTGAATGGAGCAGTTGAGAAACCCTTTCTTTGGAGAGTTTGGAAAGAGATATTTAAAGCCATATACATGCTCTTAATAATTAGCGGTAAGATCCAATCTGAACCACAGGAGAAAGGCCTGTTTCAAACTTCTCTGCTGTGTGTTCGTTCACCTTAGGAAGTTGCATCTATGATTAGATTCAGCGAATGAGAAACACGTTTCTTCTAAAAGCTGCATTTGGATATTCCTGAGTGTATAGCAGTATAGGATGAAATGAGAAATATATGGCTCTAAAACAAAAACGGAGCAATGTACCAGAATGATTGTCAAGGCTTATATTCAACTTAGAGATTTAAACAGATGTCTGAATGTAGCAGTTCAGAAACCCTTTCTTTGGAGAATCTGGAAAGAGATATTTCTAGTCATATACAGGCTCATAAGAATTAGCGGTAAGAATGAAGATAAAGCACAAGAGAAAGGCCACTTTCAATCTGGCCTGCTCTGTGGTCGTTAACCATAGGAAGTTGCATCTGTGTTTATATTCAGCGGGAAGGAAACACGTTTCTTCTAAAACCTGCGTTTGGATATGCCTGAGTCATGGGTTTATAGGATTTAATGAGAAATATATGGCTCTAAAACAAAAACGGAGCTATGTAGCAGAATGATTGTCAAGGTGTATATTCAACTTAGAGTATTAAAGAGATGTGTGAACGTAGCAGTTCAGAAACCCTTTCTTTGGAGAATCTGGAAAAAGATATTTCCAGCCATATACAGGCTCATAAGAATTAGCGGTAAGATGGCGTCTAAACCACAGGAGAAACGTCAGTTTTAAAGTTCTCTGCTGTGTGTTCGTTCACCTTAGGAAGTTGCATCTATGTTTAGATTCGGCGAGTTAGAAACACTTTTCTTCTCAAAGGTGCGTTTGGATATTGCTGAGTCCATGGGAGAATAGGAAGTAATGAGAAATATCTGGCTCTGAAACATAAACGGAGCTATGTAGCAAAATGATTGTAAAGATGTATATTCAACTTTAAGAGTTAAACAGATGTGTGGATGGAGCAGTTGAGAAACCCTTTCTTTGGAGAGTTTGGAAAGAGATATTTCCAGCCATATACAGGTTCATAAGAATTAGCGGTAAATTCGAATCTAAACCACAGGAGAAACGTCTGTTTCAAACTTCTCTGCTGTGTGTTCGTTAACCTTAGGACGTTGAATCTATGATTAAATTCAGCGAGTGAGAAACACGTGTCTTCTAAAAGCTGCCTTTGGATATTCCTGAGTGAATAGGAGTATATGATGTAATGAGGAATATCTGGCTCTAAAACAAAAACGGAGCTATGTAGCAGAATGATTGCCCAGGTGTATATTCAACTTACAGAGTTAAACAGTTGTGTGAATGTAGCAGTTGAGAAACCCTTTCTTTGGGGAGTTCGGAAAGAGATATTTATAGCCATATACAGGGTGATAAGAATAAGCGGTATGATCCAACGTAAACCACAGGGGAAACGTCTGTTTGAAACTTCTCTGACGTGTGTTCGTTCAACTTAGGAAGTTGCATCTATGTTTAGATTCAGCTGGTTAGAAACACGTTTATTCTAAAAGCTGCGTTTGGATATTCCTGAGTCCATGGGATATAGGAAATAATGACAAATATCGGGCTCTAAAACAAAAACGGGGCTATGTAGCAAAATTATTGCATAAGAATTAGTGGTAAGATGGAATCTAAACCACAGTAGAAACTTCTGATTCAAACTTCTCTGCTGTGTGTTCGTTCTCCTTAGGAAGTTACATCTATGTTTAGATTCGGCGAGTTAGAAACACTTTTCTTCCAAAAGCTGCGTTAGGGTATTTCTGAGTGAATGGGAGTATAGGATGTAAGGAGAAATATCTGGCTCTAAAACAGAAACGGAGCTATATAGCAGAATGTTTGTCAAGGAGTATATTCAACTTAGAGTGTCAAAGAGATGTGCGAACGTAGCAGTTCCGAAACCCTTTCTTTGGGGAATGTGGAAAGAGATATTTCCAGACATATACAGGCTCATAAGAATTAGCGGTAAGATCGCGTCTAAACCACAGGAGAAACGTCTGTTTTAAAGTTCTCTGCTGTGTGTTCGTTCACCTTAGGAAGTTGCATCTATGTTCAGATTCAGCTGGTTAGAAACACGTTTCTTCTAAAAGCTGTTTATAGATATTCCTCAGTCCATGTGAGTATAGGAAGTAATGAGAAATATGTGGCTCTAAAACAAAAACGGGGCTATGTTGCAAAACGATTGTAAAGGTGTATATTCAACTCACAGAGTTAAACAGATGTGTGAATGGAGCAGTTGAGAAACCCTTTCTTTGAGAGTTTGGAAAGAGATATTTCCAGCCCTATACAGGCTCATAAGAATTAGTGGTAAGATCGAATCTAAACCATAGGAGAAACGTCTGTTTCATTCTTCTCTGCTGTGTGTTCGTTCACTTTAGGAAGTTGCATCTATGTTTAGATTCAGCTGGTTAGAAACACGTTTCTTCTGAAAGCTGTGTTTGGATATTCATGAGTGAATGGGAGTATAGGATGTGATGAGAAATATCTGGCTCTAAAACAAAAACGGAGGTATGTAGCAGAATGGTTGTCAAGGTGTATATTCAACTTACAGAGGTAAACAGATGTGTGAATGTAGCAGTTGAGAAACCCTTTCTTTGGAGAATCTGGAAAGATATATTTCCAGCTATAAACAGCATCATAATAATTAGCGGTAAGATCGAATCTAAACCACAGAAGAAATGTCTGTTTCTATCTTCTCTGCTGTGTGTTCATTCACTTTAGGAAGTTGCATCTACGTTTAGATTCAGCTGGTTAGAATCACGTTTCTTCTAAAAGCTGTGTTTGCATATTCCTGAGTGAATGGTAGTATAGGATGTAATGAGAAATATCTGGCTCTAAAAGAAAAACGGAGCTATGTAGCAGAATGATTGTCAAGGTGTACATTCAACTTACGGAGTTAAACAGATGTGTGCATGTAGCAGTTGAGAAACCCTTTCTTTGGAGAGTTTGAAAA
>NW_022440798.1:0-2012 GCF_009761245.1 Sapajus apella
GTGTAGTGGGAAGGACCATTGGAACCCAGGCCCTGAAACATGATGGAAATCTCCACATGTTCGCCCAAGAGGGCAGAGTGAGGGGTAGAGATCAGCATGGGTATTGGAGTCAAACAGGGGTGGGTTCACCCCCAGCTAAAGAAATCCCTGCTCCCTCTACAGACTGACCGTTTACATGGATTTATAGCTTCACATGAATGCCTGTGTGATGATGAAGAGAAACAAGTGTTTCTAATGCGGCACAGCCTACCTTGGACGACTGTTTGACCTCCAGTATTCCTGGTTGTTAGATCAAAGGTGATAAATTCTGTCTTTTTTCCACGGCGATTATGGGACATCAGTGTAATCCTGTTTTTCTTCTTTGGGTTCCAGCAGGCGGTGGTGCAGAGTTTATGTGGGAGAAAGGTAGACAGGGGAGCGCTGCCTTCTGATGGTCTCAGTAAGTCCTCTGCGAGGAACACCTAAAGCCAGCATCACGTGCGAGGTCAGGGGCAGGGAACTTACAGCCTCTCAGTACAGGAGTGACTCCGGAGGAGCCTTCTCAGAAATCCTCATCCTGTGGCCAAAGCTTTGTTCAACCTCTCAGGAGTGATGAGTAGTCACTGCTTGTCACTCCAACATTCAGGGAACTCACTGTCTTCCTAACCTTCCTGTCCTGTTCACAGAACAATGTCCCTGAAGCATGCCAAGGGGTTATGAAACCACCTTGCCATGTTGAACCCTTGGTCAAGCTGAGGTTGGCTAAGCAGATTTTCCCTTCTTGGGGAACAAGTCAAGGGTTGTGCGGCTTTTACTACCCGCCTTCTGAACTCCTCCCTCTTTGGTGCCCAGTCCACCGGTGCCACCCTACAAATGGCCTGCTCAAAGGCCAAAGGCCTCCTCAGAGTGACATTCGGGGGCTGATGCATAGTCACTTGCTTTTGGACTTCTCTATACTTTCCAGCCAACAGAGATAAAAGTAAAGTCAAGAAGGCCAAGGAGAACAACGTGAAACATCTTTTGGTAAAATAATAGATCAATAAAATTTAAATTAAAAAAAAATTTTTTTTGAGAGGCAGGGTCTCTCCATGTTGCCCAGGCTAGAGTCCCGTGGCTATTCACAGGTGCAGTCCCAATACTGATGAGCATGGGAGTTCTGACCTGTTCAGTTTCTCACCTGGGCCAGCTGACCCCTCCTTATGCAACCTGGTGGTCCCCTGCTCCCAGGAGGTCAGATACTGATGCTGGACTTAGTGTGGACACCCTGTAGCATCGCACACTACAGACTAGAACTCCGGGGCTCAAGCGATCCTCCCACCTCAGCCTTCCGAGTAGGTGGGACTATAGGTGCACGCCACCATGCCCAGCAATCGCTATTTCTTGATACCTGTCTCACCTGTCTCGCCCTTCTCCATCTCTGTGGCAAATCTGGGCTTCCTGAACTCGTTTTTGTTAACATTGGCCATGGCAACTGGATGCTGTTGCTTCAAAGAGCATTGCTTCCTGACTATCACAATGGATTCCTCTTGTGATGTGGTCTTAGAGAGGAGGGAGCAGTGCGCCCGGGCCTCACTGAGCTCTGCAGTTTCTCTGCACGCTTCCTAACTTGACATTCCCAACCTGAAGTTGGAATACACACAGCAGCACCTACCTGTGGAAAGGCACAACTGTATGTCCCACATGCAAACACCCATTTCTTGTCAGGAGAGCAGCGTAGAAGTACAATAGCACATTGAAATGCAGTAACTTTAGAAACATCCCTTAACTCAGGCAGTGTAAATGTGTAGATGTCACCTGTAGCGTCGCCAACCTGAAACCAAAGCATCCCCACCACGTCAACAGGAAGATATGTGAAATCCTGAAGTACACAGGAGGCAGCACTGTCAGCTGCAAGACATGCCACTGTTTCTTCAGTCACAGAATGGAGATCCAAACCCTGACCGGTCTAGCGTGAGACATTGTTGGGATAATCCCATGGAATAAAGCTTTCCAAGCCCCAAAGCATTCTTCTCAAGGACACTTATTCATTAGCA
>NW_022440798.1:2022-3006 GCF_009761245.1 Sapajus apella
GGCTGCAGGTCTCTCATGAGGGTAAAGTCCAGTTTCACTTCCAAGATGGTTCCGTCATCCAGCTGTGTCAGTTGGAGCTGGCTACTGGCAGCGGTCCCCAGTCCCTCACCACATAGATCTCTCTGGAGGGCTGCTGAGAGCTCTCATAACACTGTGGCTGGACTTCCAAGAGCTAATGATCCATGAGTGAAGAACCGTCTTCTGTGACATAGCTTCGGAAATTAGACTCCATAATTTCCACTATATCCTATTGGTCCCACAGGTCAGCCCTATTCACTGCGGCCGTTGGCTACACAAGATCGATCGTGATGATTGTGGGGCAAAGGCATTAGGGCCATCTCAGAGACTGGCAGCCATAGTCTGCTCCATAGCCTCCAATGATTCAGTTTCCCCTATGTGAAAATACATTCACCATCTCCCGATGCCCTCAAATGTCTCACACCATTATAGTATCATTGCAAAATCGAGGATCTCATTGTTTCTAGGTCCAGGTATAGATGAGGCTCTTTAGATTCAGTTTCTTTTGATGTGAAAATCTTCAAACTAGATATACACGTTATCTGTTCCTCACCATCCCCAAAGTACAAGTGTGGGGTAAGCATAGGATAACACAGTCACTGTCATTCACAAAAGGTGAAAATGGAAACACAGGAATCCCTGCTATAAGACATTCTGAAATCCAACAGAGAACATGCTGGCAGTTTGTGGATTAGCACTCAAGGCCCAGGAAAGAATTTTCACGGCTCTTGGTTCCACTCTCTGGGCTCTTGATTCTGAGTCATCCTTCACTTTCTGTATATGGCGGCCCGATTTTTTAGCTAAATTGTTTTGGTAGTCTGCTTCCTGCCTGTAAAAGTTTTGAAATCCAAAAGGCCCCTTTTCCTTTTGTGTTGTTTTGGCCCCTTTACATCCAAGCTGGCAGTGTTTCTGCCAGTGTAATTCTCTTTAACAAAAGCTTTGTGGGTCTCCTAAGAACCTCACTGC
>NW_022440798.1:3016-6448 GCF_009761245.1 Sapajus apella
GCCAACTGGCTTTTCCTTTTTATCCTCAGTTTCCACAGATATAAAATGCATATTAAAATGTCTCCATCAGGCCAGGCGTGATGGCTCACACCTGTAATCTCAGCACTTTGGGAGGCAGAGGTGGGTGTATCACCTGAGATTGGGAGTTAGAGACCAGCCTGACCAACATAGTAAAACCCTGTCTCTACTAAAAATACAAAATTAGCTGGGCGTGGTGGCCGGCGCCTGTAATTCCAGCTACTCAAGAGGCTGAGGCAGGAGAATCGTCTGAACCCAGGAGGTCGAGGTTGCGGTGAGCCGAGATCGCGCCATTGCGCTCCAGCCTGGGTAACATGAGTGAAACTCCGTCTCAAAAAAAAAAAAAAAAAAAAAAAGAACTAATCTCTATAAAAAAATCAAAAAGTTATGAACAGGCATGATGGCTTATGCCTGCAATCCCAGCACTTTGGGAGGCCAAGGCTGGTGGATCATTTGAGGTCAGCAGTTCAAGACCAGCCTGGCCAATATGGTGAAACCTGACCTCTACTAAAAATATAAAAAATAGCCGGGCATGGTGGTACACACCTGTGGTCTCAGCTACTCAGGAGGCTGAGGCAGGATATTGCTTGAACTTAGGAGATGGAAGGTGGAGTGAGCCAAGATGGTGCCATTGCACTCTAGCCTAGAGGACAGAGTCAGACTCCACCTCAAAAAAAAAAAAAAGTTAGCTGGGTGTGGTGGTACGCCCCTGTAGTCCCAGCTACTCAGGAGGCTGAGGCAGGAGGATCTCTTGAGCCAAGGAAGTTGAGGCTGCAGCTGTAGAGCCTCTGTATGTATGTATTTATTTAGAGTCAGTGCCTGGCTCTGTCACCCAGGTTAATTTGTCTTAATCTTGTATAGAGATGGGGGTCTCACTTTGTTACCCAGGTTGGTCTGGAACTCCTAGGCTCAAGCAATCTGCCCACCTTGGCCTCCCAAAGTTCTGGGATTACAGGCATGAGCCACTGTGCTCTGCCAAGCGTCTGTTTTTTAAAGAGTTTGACACTAATATTTGTTTCTGATTTTTATTCTGGGAGGGATGGGAAGCCTTAGGAAAAAGGGGGTAACAGGACCTGATTTTATGTTGTAAAAAAAGGTCTCTCTAGTTTCTTCTTTCAGCAGAGACAGTGGGGACAAGAGAGGAAGCAGGGAGCTGTCATGTGGCTATCATGGCAGCCCAGTCTGATTCAATTCTAATTCCCTTTCCCTTCACTGAATGAGAACACACAACTTCACACAGCAAAAATCCAATAGAGTGGACTTCTGAAAACAAGTTGCTCATGTTCCTCTAGGGCACCTGTCCCCATACCAGTGTTCTTAGTTATTTTGTAGGTAAAGTTATCTGGCTGTGCCAATGACAACCGAAGCTCCTTCCTTCTTTGGTGCAGGAACAATTGCTTCCACGTGAATGCGCCCAGGTGTCGATCGGTGATGCTGCTGCAGTCCCATCTCTGCAGAGAGTGTGCCCTGGAAACAGTCACAATCCCATCAGGCTGTGCTCAGTCAGTTCACCTCCTCAGAGCCCTGGTGACATCACAACCCCCTACTCACACTCACTTTCCTGTGTGCCTCTCACAACACAGCCACACACGGGCCTCGGTACACAGCATGGGTACAGTCAGACGCTCTCCTCTCCCCTTCCCTCCTTACCCGTTCCCTTCCATGACTCACCTCCACAGGTAATTGCTGTCTGCAACCCTATTCCAATCCTATGGAGAGAAAGGAAGAGACAAGCAGGCAATCAGTTCCATCAGAGAGCAGAGGCAATGCTCTGCTGTTATGTGTTCTGGGAGCCCGACCCGCACAGTTACTCAGGTGGGATTCCAGCTTGCAAAGCCCTCCCAGTGTGGAGAGATGAGGAAACGGGAACAGAGACCTATCATGGCTAATACAGGCACGTGGTATTCCCATGAGTTCAGAGGAAGAAGTGCTGATTTCCTAGGGCTTGAAATGGGAGCCTCAAGGACGGTTTAATCAGGCAGCTCCTGGATGTCAGCTTGTCCTTCTTGTTTAACAGAACATGAGGCCCTCAGAGTGAAGGATGCTAACCCCACACCCTCCGTGTATCCTCCTGCTATTCTGCAGTGTAGTCAAACTGGTGGGAGAGGCAGCGGGCGTGGGGGGCAGTGGGAGGTGGAGGGCCTTTACCTTGTTCACCTGGGAAACCTGCAGCAAGCTGAATACGTCCAGGAAAGAGAAGATCCGCTTCAAAGCTAAGTCAGGCAATCGGACCTCCATCTTCCACGCCGGAACCCCCACCCACTCTCCTTTCTCCTCTCCGGGTTGCTCTGAATTTAAAGGCCTGGCCAACGTCTGCAGCACTTGTAAAGGTTTTCACCTGTGCCCATCTGCGTGGCGGAAACAAGCTGCAGGTG
The DNA here is from genome assembly GCF_009761245.1 of Sapajus apella. Taxonomy (NCBI): domain Eukaryota; kingdom Metazoa; phylum Chordata; class Mammalia; order Primates; family Cebidae; genus Sapajus; species Sapajus apella. The sequence goes on from NW_022440798.1 coordinate 5,410, forward strand.
TGCAGACTCCCGGGCTGACCTCCACCCCGGCCTCCCCCATGGGCCAGGTCCACACAGCTGGCGGCATCCCTCCCTCAACTCACTTGTTAGTTCATGGTTTAGAGGAGCTCAGCAGCACCTGTGCACTGTGACTGGCAGCACAGAACCTGGGGCAGCCCCAGGTGCAGATGAAGGTGTCAGGACCCTCTAGGAAATGTCACTGAATGCGCTCACTTGGATCAGGTCTGAGCATCTCTATGGCTCTATTTAAGTTCCAAACTCCCGGAATGGGAGACTGCTTGCCCGGTGTCTGCCTACGTTGGGACCTTGAATCTGGTGAGTGGGGCTCATCTCTCAGCGCCAGCACGGCCTCTGGGTTTCTACCTTCTCGCATTTAACTCTGCAGTGGAGGAGAAAGCACGTGCCAAGCCGACTTCTCCACAGAGGTCAGTGTGAAGGGAGCAGGCCTTTTCTGGGATGGCTCTCCCAGCCAGTGACCTTCCCTGGGGTGTGACGCTTTCCCACAGTTACGGATCTCCCAGGAGCCTGACTAGTCATTCTGGGATTCTTCTAAAGACTGTGGCATGGCCTGAGTGTTTGTGTCCTCCAAAATTCCAGTGCTGAGATTGTACCCCTCAGTGTGATGGGAGGTGGGGGGCCTTGAGAGGAAAGTGGGTCACAGGCGGGGTCCTCATCATGGGACCAGTGCCCTTATAAAAGAGACCCCGAGAGTGCTCTAGCCCTGTTTACATCATGTGGGGACATGGAGAAGGTGGCGGCTGCAGCCCGGGAGAAGTCCTGCACCAGAACCTGACCATGCTGCCCGCTGGATCTTGGACTTCTCGCCTCCAAAATCGTGAGAAATAAACGTGTTGTATATAAGCCACCCAGTCTGTAGTACTTCACTGCAGCATAAGATGGGGGTCCCCCTGTGAGGCTGAGCGGCCAACCCTTCTTAAAACTGCCGCCTCCCGGCCGACACACCAGAGTGGTTGGCAGCAGTCCCATTTGTGACACAGCAGTAAGACAGAGGAAAGTAGAAATTGAAACGGTGAGGAAG
>NW_022440799.1:0-6447 GCF_009761245.1 Sapajus apella
TGCCCCATCCCAAATTCCTGATCCCTGGAGGACATCAGGCCCTCCCTCCAGGTCCTGTGTGATCTGGTTTGGACTCAGCTCCCCTCTTGCTTTGAGGGAAGGAGATCTCTCTCCATTCGACACCGAGTCTGGAATTCCCTGTGCATATCTGTGACCTGTAGGGGCAGAAAGGGCCCACTGGGTACAGGAAGAGGCCACGGGTAGCTCTGGAAAGCCAGTGGGCAATCGTGTGGATGAATTCCCCAAAGCCTGATTTGGTTGCCAGGAGGAAGCTGGGCCTGCTATTGGCTGTGGCTACAGCCTATCAATCAGACTCCCTCCAACCACCTATTAGATGTTTTTCTCTATGATGTAGGGGGCGGAGCCCGAATCTGTCCAATCAGCGACACTGGGGCTTGCTCTGAACATTCCAATCAGGTGCGTCGCCAGGAAACCTGGGCAACGGTCAACAAGTCGGTAGGCCGAGTCCTTTCTGCCGAGGACGCCACCGGTGGCACCGCTGCATCCTCTGTCGCGCTGTGACCTGCTCTGACCAAAGGAGCCGTCATAAGGAAGCCAGGACACCTGGAAGCCGCGAAATGGTGCGTGTGAGGGTCTGGATTCCCTAGACTTGGAGGAGGGTCTGGTTGGAACCGGCCAGATCTAGCTATGGAGGGACTCGGGCCTCCCTGTGGTGACTCCGGAGTCTGGGACCCGAGTCCCACTGGCACAGCTCGGCCCTCGGCCCCCTCGGCCGCAGGGTGGGTCTGGGCTGGGAGCCGGAACCCCGGGCGTCCTATTCCATCCCGGCGCAGCGACTGCGGCCAGAGCCCCGCGACCTCCCCCACCACCCCGTCATATTGATAGGAAAAGTACAATATCATTTGCCAAAGTTTAGGGAAATCGGAATACATATTTAATGGGCATAGAGTTTCAATTTTGCTAGATAAAAAGCGTTCTAGAGATGGATGGTGGTGATGGTTGCACACTAGTGTGAATGTTCTTAATGGCGCTCAACTGTACATTTAAAATTAGGATGGTGAATTTTATGGTATATATGTTTACCACAAAAATCGGAAAAAAGGTTACAGTACTGCACAGAGTTTGTGGGACCTTCAGCATACCAAGATACTTGAGGTCTCTCTCTCTCTCTCTCTCTCTCTTTTTTTTTTTGGAGCTGGAACCTTTCTCTGTCGTCCAGGCTGGAGTGCAGTGGCACGATCTTGGCTCACTGCAACCTCTGCCTCCCAGGTTCTAGCGATTCTCGTGCATCAGCCTCTTGAGTAGCTGGGATTACAGGTGTGCACCACCACACTCAGGTAATTTTTGTATTTTAGTAGAGACAGGGTTTCACCGTGTTGGCCAGGCTGGTCTTGAACTCCCGATCTCAAGTGATCCGCCCGCCTCAGCCTCCCAAAGTGCTGGGATAACAGGTGTGAGCCACTGTACCTGGCCTCTAGGTCTCTTTCTTACTTGTTCTGAGCACTGTCTGTTTTTGTTTTTGTTTTCTTTTTTTTTTTTTTTTTTTTTTTTTGAGATGGAGTCTGTCGCTAGGCTGGAATGTAGTGGCGCAATCTCGGCTCACTGCAACCTCCGCCTCCTGGGTTTAAGCGATTCTTCCGCCTCAGCCTCCCGAGTAGCAGGGACCACAGGCACGTGCCACCATGCCCGGCTATTTTTTGTATTTTTGGTAGAGACGGGGTTTCACCATGTTGGCGAGGATGTGATTTTCTTTTTTCGAGGCAGTCTCACTCTGTCACCTATGGTGAAGTGTAGTGGCATGTGATTTCGGCTCACTGCAACCTCTGCCTCCCGGATTCAAGCAATTCCTCCTGTCTCAGCCTCTCAAGTAGCTGGGATTATTGGTGCATGTCACCACGCCCGGCTAATTTTTGTAATTTTAGTAGAGATGAGGTTTTACCATATTGGTCAGGTTGACCAATTTGGTAGAGATGGGGTTTGGCCGTATTGGTCAGGCTGTCTCGAACTCCTGACCTCAGACAATCCACCAGCCTTGGCCTTCCAAAGTGCTGGAATTACAGGTGTGAGCCACCGCGTCTGGCCTTATTTCATTTTTCTATCCACGAGGGACCCTACAGAGTCTATTTTGATCTTACTAGGCTTTTAAATTTGATCCCCAGGATTGACTCCCCTGTCTCCTGCCTGCTACACTGTAGACCTGGACTCCACTCCCAGACGGAGGGCCTATGATAACCACCTCCCTTTATTGAGGAGGGATAATTTTCAATTCCTTTGCACATGATTCACAGTCATATATCTGATAATTTAAGCAAATAGACATTTTTTCTCCGAAACAAATCTTTAAGAATATGGGAAGAAATTAAGCAGCATTTAGTGTCCAGAAAAGGTAGAAATACCTTAAGTATGACAAATTCATATAATAGTTTAAAATATGTAACTTTTTTTTTTTTTTTTAACGACGGAGTCACTCTGTCGCCCAGGCTGGAGTGCAGTGGTGTGATCTCAGCTCACTGCAACCTTGGCCTCGGATTCAAGCGATTCTCCTGCCTCAGCCTCCCTAGTAGCTGGGATTACAGGCATGCACACCAACATGCCCAGCTAATTTATGTATTTTTAGTACAGATGGAGTTTCACCATGTTGGCCAGAATGGTCTCCGTCTCTTGACCTCAAGATTTGCCCTCCCGGGCCTCCAAAATCCTGGGATTACAGGTGTGAGTCACTGTGCTAGGCCAACTATTGACCACTAATTCTGTACCTGGGGTATAGGTGTTGTTCAAGAAATGGAGAGCTAGGCCTGGTGTGGTGGCTCATGTCTGTAATCACAGCACTTTGGGAGGCCCAGGCAGGTAGATCACTTAAGATCTGGAGTTCAAGACCAGCCTAGCCAACACAGTGAAAGCCCATCTCCACTAGAAATAGAAAAATTAGCCAGGTGTGGTGGTGCATGCAAGTAATCCCAGCTACTTCAGGGGCTGAGGCAAGAGAATCACTTGAATCTGAGAGGCAGAGGTTACAGTGGGCTGAGATTATGCCACTGTACTCCAGCCTAGGTGACAGAGTGAGACCCCATCTCAAAAAAAAAAAAAAAAAAGAAAAGATAAAAAGCAATGGAGAACTAAAAAGAGGTCACTGCAAAGGAATGCCCAATGTTTATAGCAGAGTTGATGTTGGGTGTTAAATATGTGATAAAAACATGGAAGTCTCCAGGCCGATGAATGAATGAGGAGAATCTTGCCTCTACACTATTGCAAAATGTGTGGAGGAGACTTGATTGTTTTTGTTTGTTTGTTTGTTTTTGAGTGTAATAACCAAGAGAGTTAGAATGAAACCCGCCACGCTTTAAATTTTAAATTAAGAGTTTTTTATTAATTAGCTGGCAACCAAGAGTTAGTTTACCCTTAAAATTTTTTGGCCCCGAGGAAGGGGCTTGATTTCCCTTTATACCTTGATTTAGGTAGGGGAGGTGGAGTCTAGCTGAATTTACAGAAGCAGAACAAGCAAGTTAGTAGGAGGAGGCTGGTAACCAGGATGCAGGAGGCTTCCATAGTTTCTGGTTACTAAGAGTATTTCCATACAATCATCAAGGGGGGTAGCAGGGGGAACTTTCCATAGAATTAATCACCAAGGAAGGTATTCACAATAGCAGATAGACTTGCCAAACAGGATGCGGTTACAGTGGTTACAGGTACTGTGAACAGTGTGAACCACTCTTTTTTTTTTTTTTTTTTTTGAGACGGAGTTTCACTCCTGTTACCCAGGCTGGAGTGCAATGGCGCGATCTCTGCTCACCGCAACCTCCGCCTCCTGGGTTCAGGCAATTCTTCTGCCTCAGCCTCCTGAGTAGCTGGGATTACAGGCACGCACCACCATGCCCAGCTAATGTTTTGTATTTTTAGTAGAGACGGGGTTTCACCATGTCGACCAGGATGGTCTCGATCTCTTGACCTCGTGATCCACCTGCCTCGGCCTCCTAAAGTGCTAGGATTACAGGCTTAAGCCACCGCGCCCTGCCGTGAACCACTCTTAACGGTTCAAAGCTTTGAGTGTAGCATGACCCAGTAATGCACCTGAGGGGCCGCAGCAGGGAGGAGAGGCTAGAGAGAGCTTGTCAGGTTTTGCAGCTAAGATGGAGTCAGTTAGGCTAACCCAAGTTAGGTTATTACAGAGACAAGATTTTACTTTGTCACCCAGGCTGGAATGCAGTGGCACAATCATAGCTCACTGCAGCTTCACCCTCTGTGGCTCAAGCAGTTCTCCCACTTCTGCCTCCTGAATAGCTGGGACCATGGCCATGCACCACCATGCCTGGCTTTTTTTTTTTTTTTTTTTTTCTTTAAATAGAGACAAGGCCTTACTGTGTTGCTCAGGCTAGTCCCAAACTCTTGGGCTCAAGTGATCCTCCCACCTCTGTCTCCCAAAGTGCTGGGATTGTTAGTAGAGATAGGGTTTCCTCATGCTGGCCAGGCTGGTGTCCAACTCCTGACCTTGTGATCCACCCACCTCAGCCTCCCAACGTGCTGCGATTACAGGTGTGAGCCACTGCGCCCAACCGGGGGTGTGGATTTTCTAGGGTTGTGGTGAGACCTCCAACATTTACAGCAGGTTGATGGTCAGCTTAAAATATTCTGTGTCCTCAATGATCGGGTGGTGACAGAGGTTTGGGGGAACAGAAGCAAATGCCATGAATGAGGTTCCTACCCAAGATATCACAGTCTATCCTGGAAGACAGATGCAAATAATTTAATCGGGAGGTGGGGAGATCTGAGAGAGCTACAGGTGTTTTCAACCTGAGGCCTCTTTGAAAGGGATAGGTATTTATATAATGCTTAAGGTTTAGCTACAGAAATGATTGGGTGGGTCAGTGGTGTTGGGGTGGGGAGAGAGAGAGAGATTCAAATGGATAAACTGGGTGTGTACATCCCCAGCCACAGAGCACCTGGTGACAACCATGTACTGTGAAGATCAGCAGCCACTGAAGCAGAGGGAAAAGGGAAGAGCTCACATTTGATTAGCTCTTTCCATAAGTGTTAGTGTGAAAATAATAGCTGGCTAGCATCTTTGTTTTCTCAAAGGAATATTTATTTGCCAGTTTTAAAATATTTTTATTTCTTTGAATTCTTTTAGAGACAGAGTCTCATTCTTTTCCCCAGGCTGGAGTGCAGTGACACAATCTTGGCTCGCTGCAGTGTTGACTTCTTAGGCTCAGTGATCCTCTTGCCTCAGCCTCCCAAGTAGCTGGGACGATAGGTGTGCATCACCATGCACCTCTAAGTTTTTTATTTTTTTTGTAGCGATTGGGGTGGGTCTCCCTCTGCTGCCCAGGCTGATGTTGAACTCTTGGGCTCAAGTAATCCTCCCACTGCAGCCTCCCAAAGGACTGGAATTATGGGCAGAAGACATTACTCCCACTTCTGTGTTGTAATCCATGTGAAATGTTTTAGAATTTTCTTCCTCTACTTTACATATACGTAAACACAGGAGGAATCCTGGGGCTCTGCTGGTTTCTTTTTCAAACAGTACAATTGAGAGCCTTTGTCTCATTTAGCTGATCAGTGCTGGTTAGAAGCAGGTGAATAACCTGCAGTGGGCAGCAGTGCCTGCAGCCAGTGACCAAGCTGAGGCCAGTCTGGAACCTGCAAAGGGAGGGAAATGGAGCTCCCCATTTGGCTTTCTGGGCAGCCTGCTGTCTCTGCAGGTGGCCGCCAGTTGCTCAGAAGAGCTCCAGGAGTGCAGATTCTGAGAAGCACAGCCACAGAAAACAAAAGACTCATGTGAAGGCATGCTTCCGGGGTTCTATTCTTTCCCAGACTATAACTCCAGTTTTCTGGGAACCATTTTCTGGGCAGTGTGTTTGTTTTGGCATGCATCGGGTCACTGCAGTCCAACTGTAATTTGTATATATGAAGTAAATCTAGGACGGTCAGGGTCAGATAAAGACTCATTTGGTTGTCTCCTGGAGAAAGAGTTTATGTATTTGATAGTTTGTGTAGGTTAGAACCTTAATCTGATTCTAGGTGAGAGTTTCCTGCAGGTACAAATGAAGGTCTTGAAGGAGGCAGCTTTTCCACACTGTGTGGAGGGTACATGAGGGCATGTTGAGCTCCCGGAGTTAAATCCTTAGGTTTCCCTACCTCATCAGGAGGGTCTGAACAACTCTGGGCATGCATGTCAGTAGTCAGAGTCTGACTCCCAAGATTAAGAATATGCGAAACCTCCTTGTGAACTGTGCGTTTAGAAGGCTGCTTGTCTGAGCAAGTTCAAATGTTTGCTTTCCTTTGGATTCCCTTATGGAATAATGCTGCCATATAACTATGCATTTAATAATTTTTCCATACCTTTATTAATTTTATTCCCACGTTGGCATGTTTTTATTTTCTGGGCTGAAAATGAGTAGACTGAGAGGGAGGTGAGAGGAAGGCTTGGCCATGGCACCAAGTGCCCCATCCCAAATTCCTGATCCCTGGAGGACATCAGGCCCTCCCTCC
>NW_022440800.1:0-6447 GCF_009761245.1 Sapajus apella
TGCCCCATCCCAAATTCCTGATCCCTGGAGGACATCAGGCCCTCCCTCCAGGTCCTGTGTGATCTGGTTTGGACTCAGCTCCCCTCTTGCTTTGAGGGAAGGAGATCTCTCTCCATTCGACACCGAGTCTGGAATTCCCTGTGCATATCTGTGACCTGTAGGGGCAGAAAGGGCCCACTGGGTACAGGAAGAGGCCACGGGTAGCTCTGGAAAGCCAGTGGGCAATCGTGTGGATGAATTCCCCAAAGCCTGATTTGGTTGCCAGGAGGAAGCTGGGCCTGCTATTGGCTGTGGCTACAGCCTATCAATCAGACTCCCTCCAACCACCTATTAGATGTTTTTCTCTATGATGTAGGGGGCGGAGCCCGAATCTGTCCAATCAGCGACACTGGGGCTTGCTCTGAACATTCCAATCAGGTGCGTCGCCAGGAAACCTGGGCAACGGTCAACAAGTCGGTAGGCCGAGTCCTTTCTGCCGAGGACGCCACCGGTGGCACCGCTGCATCCTCTGTCGCGCTGTGACCTGCTCTGACCAAAGGAGCCGTCATAAGGAAGCCAGGACACCTGGAAGCCGCGAAATGGTGCGTGTGAGGGTCTGGATTCCCTAGACTTGGAGGAGGGTCTGGTTGGAACCGGCCAGATCTAGCTATGGAGGGACTCGGGCCTCCCTGTGGTGACTCCGGAGTCTGGGACCCGAGTCCCACTGGCACAGCTCGGCCCTCGGCCCCCTCGGCCGCAGGGTGGGTCTGGGCTGGGAGCCGGAACCCCGGGCGTCCTATTCCATCCCGGCGCAGCGACTGCGGCCAGAGCCCCGCGACCTCCCCCACCACCCCGTCATATTGATAGGAAAAGTACAATATCATTTGCCAAAGTTTAGGGAAATCGGAATACATATTTAATGGGCATAGAGTTTCAATTTTGCTAGATAAAAAGCGTTCTAGAGATGGATGGTGGTGATGGTTGCACACTAGTGTGAATGTTCTTAATGGCGCTCAACTGTACATTTAAAATTAGGATGGTGAATTTTATGGTATATATGTTTACCACAAAAATCGGAAAAAAGGTTACAGTACTGCACAGAGTTTGTGGGACCTTCAGCATACCAAGATACTTGAGGTCTCTCTCTCTCTCTCTCTCTCTCTTTTTTTTTTTGGAGCTGGAACCTTTCTCTGTCGTCCAGGCTGGAGTGCAGTGGCACGATCTTGGCTCACTGCAACCTCTGCCTCCCAGGTTCTAGCGATTCTCGTGCATCAGCCTCTTGAGTAGCTGGGATTACAGGTGTGCACCACCACACTCAGGTAATTTTTGTATTTTAGTAGAGACAGGGTTTCACCGTGTTGGCCAGGCTGGTCTTGAACTCCCGATCTCAAGTGATCCGCCCGCCTCAGCCTCCCAAAGTGCTGGGATAACAGGTGTGAGCCACTGTACCTGGCCTCTAGGTCTCTTTCTTACTTGTTCTGAGCACTGTCTGTTTTTGTTTTTGTTTTCTTTTTTTTTTTTTTTTTTTTTTTTTGAGATGGAGTCTGTCGCTAGGCTGGAATGTAGTGGCGCAATCTCGGCTCACTGCAACCTCCGCCTCCTGGGTTTAAGCGATTCTTCCGCCTCAGCCTCCCGAGTAGCAGGGACCACAGGCACGTGCCACCATGCCCGGCTATTTTTTGTATTTTTGGTAGAGACGGGGTTTCACCATGTTGGCGAGGATGTGATTTTCTTTTTTCGAGGCAGTCTCACTCTGTCACCTATGGTGAAGTGTAGTGGCATGTGATTTCGGCTCACTGCAACCTCTGCCTCCCGGATTCAAGCAATTCCTCCTGTCTCAGCCTCTCAAGTAGCTGGGATTATTGGTGCATGTCACCACGCCCGGCTAATTTTTGTAATTTTAGTAGAGATGAGGTTTTACCATATTGGTCAGGTTGACCAATTTGGTAGAGATGGGGTTTGGCCGTATTGGTCAGGCTGTCTCGAACTCCTGACCTCAGACAATCCACCAGCCTTGGCCTTCCAAAGTGCTGGAATTACAGGTGTGAGCCACCGCGTCTGGCCTTATTTCATTTTTCTATCCACGAGGGACCCTACAGAGTCTATTTTGATCTTACTAGGCTTTTAAATTTGATCCCCAGGATTGACTCCCCTGTCTCCTGCCTGCTACACTGTAGACCTGGACTCCACTCCCAGACGGAGGGCCTATGATAACCACCTCCCTTTATTGAGGAGGGATAATTTTCAATTCCTTTGCACATGATTCACAGTCATATATCTGATAATTTAAGCAAATAGACATTTTTTCTCCGAAACAAATCTTTAAGAATATGGGAAGAAATTAAGCAGCATTTAGTGTCCAGAAAAGGTAGAAATACCTTAAGTATGACAAATTCATATAATAGTTTAAAATATGTAACTTTTTTTTTTTTTTTTAACGACGGAGTCACTCTGTCGCCCAGGCTGGAGTGCAGTGGTGTGATCTCAGCTCACTGCAACCTTGGCCTCGGATTCAAGCGATTCTCCTGCCTCAGCCTCCCTAGTAGCTGGGATTACAGGCATGCACACCAACATGCCCAGCTAATTTATGTATTTTTAGTACAGATGGAGTTTCACCATGTTGGCCAGAATGGTCTCCGTCTCTTGACCTCAAGATTTGCCCTCCCGGGCCTCCAAAATCCTGGGATTACAGGTGTGAGTCACTGTGCTAGGCCAACTATTGACCACTAATTCTGTACCTGGGGTATAGGTGTTGTTCAAGAAATGGAGAGCTAGGCCTGGTGTGGTGGCTCATGTCTGTAATCACAGCACTTTGGGAGGCCCAGGCAGGTAGATCACTTAAGATCTGGAGTTCAAGACCAGCCTAGCCAACACAGTGAAAGCCCATCTCCACTAGAAATAGAAAAATTAGCCAGGTGTGGTGGTGCATGCAAGTAATCCCAGCTACTTCAGGGGCTGAGGCAAGAGAATCACTTGAATCTGAGAGGCAGAGGTTACAGTGGGCTGAGATTATGCCACTGTACTCCAGCCTAGGTGACAGAGTGAGACCCCATCTCAAAAAAAAAAAAAAAAAAGAAAAGATAAAAAGCAATGGAGAACTAAAAAGAGGTCACTGCAAAGGAATGCCCAATGTTTATAGCAGAGTTGATGTTGGGTGTTAAATATGTGATAAAAACATGGAAGTCTCCAGGCCGATGAATGAATGAGGAGAATCTTGCCTCTACACTATTGCAAAATGTGTGGAGGAGACTTGATTGTTTTTGTTTGTTTGTTTGTTTTTGAGTGTAATAACCAAGAGAGTTAGAATGAAACCCGCCACGCTTTAAATTTTAAATTAAGAGTTTTTTATTAATTAGCTGGCAACCAAGAGTTAGTTTACCCTTAAAATTTTTTGGCCCCGAGGAAGGGGCTTGATTTCCCTTTATACCTTGATTTAGGTAGGGGAGGTGGAGTCTAGCTGAATTTACAGAAGCAGAACAAGCAAGTTAGTAGGAGGAGGCTGGTAACCAGGATGCAGGAGGCTTCCATAGTTTCTGGTTACTAAGAGTATTTCCATACAATCATCAAGGGGGGTAGCAGGGGGAACTTTCCATAGAATTAATCACCAAGGAAGGTATTCACAATAGCAGATAGACTTGCCAAACAGGATGCGGTTACAGTGGTTACAGGTACTGTGAACAGTGTGAACCACTCTTTTTTTTTTTTTTTTTTTTGAGACGGAGTTTCACTCCTGTTACCCAGGCTGGAGTGCAATGGCGCGATCTCTGCTCACCGCAACCTCCGCCTCCTGGGTTCAGGCAATTCTTCTGCCTCAGCCTCCTGAGTAGCTGGGATTACAGGCACGCACCACCATGCCCAGCTAATGTTTTGTATTTTTAGTAGAGACGGGGTTTCACCATGTCGACCAGGATGGTCTCGATCTCTTGACCTCGTGATCCACCTGCCTCGGCCTCCTAAAGTGCTAGGATTACAGGCTTAAGCCACCGCGCCCTGCCGTGAACCACTCTTAACGGTTCAAAGCTTTGAGTGTAGCATGACCCAGTAATGCACCTGAGGGGCCGCAGCAGGGAGGAGAGGCTAGAGAGAGCTTGTCAGGTTTTGCAGCTAAGATGGAGTCAGTTAGGCTAACCCAAGTTAGGTTATTACAGAGACAAGATTTTACTTTGTCACCCAGGCTGGAATGCAGTGGCACAATCATAGCTCACTGCAGCTTCACCCTCTGTGGCTCAAGCAGTTCTCCCACTTCTGCCTCCTGAATAGCTGGGACCATGGCCATGCACCACCATGCCTGGCTTTTTTTTTTTTTTTTTTTTTCTTTAAATAGAGACAAGGCCTTACTGTGTTGCTCAGGCTAGTCCCAAACTCTTGGGCTCAAGTGATCCTCCCACCTCTGTCTCCCAAAGTGCTGGGATTGTTAGTAGAGATAGGGTTTCCTCATGCTGGCCAGGCTGGTGTCCAACTCCTGACCTTGTGATCCACCCACCTCAGCCTCCCAACGTGCTGCGATTACAGGTGTGAGCCACTGCGCCCAACCGGGGGTGTGGATTTTCTAGGGTTGTGGTGAGACCTCCAACATTTACAGCAGGTTGATGGTCAGCTTAAAATATTCTGTGTCCTCAATGATCGGGTGGTGACAGAGGTTTGGGGGAACAGAAGCAAATGCCATGAATGAGGTTCCTACCCAAGATATCACAGTCTATCCTGGAAGACAGATGCAAATAATTTAATCGGGAGGTGGGGAGATCTGAGAGAGCTACAGGTGTTTTCAACCTGAGGCCTCTTTGAAAGGGATAGGTATTTATATAATGCTTAAGGTTTAGCTACAGAAATGATTGGGTGGGTCAGTGGTGTTGGGGTGGGGAGAGAGAGAGAGATTCAAATGGATAAACTGGGTGTGTACATCCCCAGCCACAGAGCACCTGGTGACAACCATGTACTGTGAAGATCAGCAGCCACTGAAGCAGAGGGAAAAGGGAAGAGCTCACATTTGATTAGCTCTTTCCATAAGTGTTAGTGTGAAAATAATAGCTGGCTAGCATCTTTGTTTTCTCAAAGGAATATTTATTTGCCAGTTTTAAAATATTTTTATTTCTTTGAATTCTTTTAGAGACAGAGTCTCATTCTTTTCCCCAGGCTGGAGTGCAGTGACACAATCTTGGCTCGCTGCAGTGTTGACTTCTTAGGCTCAGTGATCCTCTTGCCTCAGCCTCCCAAGTAGCTGGGACGATAGGTGTGCATCACCATGCACCTCTAAGTTTTTTATTTTTTTTGTAGCGATTGGGGTGGGTCTCCCTCTGCTGCCCAGGCTGATGTTGAACTCTTGGGCTCAAGTAATCCTCCCACTGCAGCCTCCCAAAGGACTGGAATTATGGGCAGAAGACATTACTCCCACTTCTGTGTTGTAATCCATGTGAAATGTTTTAGAATTTTCTTCCTCTACTTTACATATACGTAAACACAGGAGGAATCCTGGGGCTCTGCTGGTTTCTTTTTCAAACAGTACAATTGAGAGCCTTTGTCTCATTTAGCTGATCAGTGCTGGTTAGAAGCAGGTGAATAACCTGCAGTGGGCAGCAGTGCCTGCAGCCAGTGACCAAGCTGAGGCCAGTCTGGAACCTGCAAAGGGAGGGAAATGGAGCTCCCCATTTGGCTTTCTGGGCAGCCTGCTGTCTCTGCAGGTGGCCGCCAGTTGCTCAGAAGAGCTCCAGGAGTGCAGATTCTGAGAAGCACAGCCACAGAAAACAAAAGACTCATGTGAAGGCATGCTTCCGGGGTTCTATTCTTTCCCAGACTATAACTCCAGTTTTCTGGGAACCATTTTCTGGGCAGTGTGTTTGTTTTGGCATGCATCGGGTCACTGCAGTCCAACTGTAATTTGTATATATGAAGTAAATCTAGGACGGTCAGGGTCAGATAAAGACTCATTTGGTTGTCTCCTGGAGAAAGAGTTTATGTATTTGATAGTTTGTGTAGGTTAGAACCTTAATCTGATTCTAGGTGAGAGTTTCCTGCAGGTACAAATGAAGGTCTTGAAGGAGGCAGCTTTTCCACACTGTGTGGAGGGTACATGAGGGCATGTTGAGCTCCCGGAGTTAAATCCTTAGGTTTCCCTACCTCATCAGGAGGGTCTGAACAACTCTGGGCATGCATGTCAGTAGTCAGAGTCTGACTCCCAAGATTAAGAATATGCGAAACCTCCTTGTGAACTGTGCGTTTAGAAGGCTGCTTGTCTGAGCAAGTTCAAATGTTTGCTTTCCTTTGGATTCCCTTATGGAATAATGCTGCCATATAACTATGCATTTAATAATTTTTCCATACCTTTATTAATTTTATTCCCACGTTGGCATGTTTTTATTTTCTGGGCTGAAAATGAGTAGACTGAGAGGGAGGTGAGAGGAAGGCTTGGCCATGGCACCAAGTGCCCCATCCCAAATTCCTGATCCCTGGAGGACATCAGGCCCTCCCTCC
>NW_022440801.1:0-6445 GCF_009761245.1 Sapajus apella
AAACCAATCCTGTACAACCCTGCAGACCTCCAAAGCAGTGGGGAGACTCAGGCACATGCGGGTGTGGGGGAAGGGGACTTTGATGTGGCTTCCGCGCATTCCCCTGCCACTGCGTGGATTGCCAGGCACAGAACGAGCTTGAGTGGACGCTGGATTCGCTGAGGCCCCCGAGGCTCCTTGTCGTGGGCCACCCAGAGAAATCCTTCCTCCCGCCAGGTGAGCCAAAGGCCAGGCTCATAAAAACCAATCTCATATCCACCCTGTCCGTGTTGTCTGCCTGCATCTCACCTTCTCCCAATACCTCTGCGTACTCGATGCTAGCTGTCTTGCGGCCAGTGTACCCCCATGTGGCTCTCTGCCCCCTGTCCTACTCCCTCACCATTGGAATCTTTGGGTGCTGGCGGATGCATCACTAACACACACCTGCTCTGCCCACCACTTCCCTCACTGCCCTACCTTTTAGGGTGTGCCAACCCCACTACCAAGATAACACAACAACCAATGCCAGCTCCTTTATGGCCAGGAGCAGAGGGAAGAAAATGACAAGGAGTCCAGGAAGAGAGAAAGGGAAGAAGAAGAAGATTTTCACTGGCTATAAAGCTCAGGGATGACCATTCCTTTCTTTCTTGTCACTACCCCAGGATTCCATGGCTCCAGGGGCAGAGCCAGGATTCAAACATAAATGGATCTGATTGCACTTAGCAAATGTAGAAGGAATGGTGGAATTAGAATACCACTGTTTGGCAACCACTGTAGAAATAATAAATCTAATCACACTTCACATCTGTTTGGCATTTTTATGTGACTATATCTGGGTTAGTCTTTACTTCATCCCACAAAACCGATTATTTTGACTCTAAGGGCATTACAAAAGGAAAGATTATAGTGGGTTTACATGGCCTAGACAAGCAAAGTCCAGTGAAATGTCTCACAAATTTTGTTATTTAACAAAATAACAAAGAAGAAAATGCTGCCATTTAAGCTGAAAGGTATAGGATGACTTACCCATTTTCTTCCCACAGACTTGAGGGCAATAAACCCCACCCACTGAGGGCCCCTTCTCCAAAAGAGGGAAGCTTTGGAGGCAGGAGCTGTGCCCACTTTCCAAATACAAGGGCTTCTCAAGACAGGTCAAGCAGACAGGATGTTGGCTTGGTTCTTACACTGTTCAGTTGTGCCACATTCTGGGAACCACGGCAAGAATCTCCCCTTGGCGGTGTATTCTTTGGTTCAACATCCCTCCTTCCCAGTGCCAGGTTCAGCACCGCCAGCATGTGATGCTACACAGGCCAGGAGCTCCTTCTGGCCCTGCCACCTGGCGGCATCAGCGACAGAGCTGAAGCTCCTACTTTCCTCCTGCCTCTATGTGGCCTAGATTTCACCAACACTACTGAAAATGCAACTATGAAGTACTTAGTGACAGATCACAGTTTGCAGAATTTTCATAAGATTGTGTCAGGCAGGAACCCTGTGTCAGTTCTGGGATTTTCTGGAACTTAGGGTCCTGAAAATCAAGAATTTGGGCAACACAGGGTTCCTACAAGTTTCAAACTCCATCAATAATTCTGAAGGAAAGCTTATGTGGAGTTCCTAATATCTATGACACAAGGAAATGACTTTGAAAAAGTCTTCATGAGCACCAAAAAAATCCTGTCATCAAGGGTAATCAGCTGTGTGGTAGGAACACTGGATGGATGCAGCACCGTGGAAAGCCAGAAAGGCAAATGAAGTGCCTGGCTGGTCAAACACCACCCTAGGCAGACTCTACTGTCTATAGACCCTGAAGCACTGCGATGGACAAGATGAGCACAGATGGAGGAAAGAGAGAACAAATCATTCTCGTGCTTGTGGTCGCAGTCCACACCTTCCACTTTCAGAATGTGCTCATGCATTTATCCTTTTCTTTGTTACATACAAGTTCATCCTGGGATTTTCATTTGGTATTCAGCCTCTAACATTTAGTTAACCACACAAGTAGTAATATCCATTCAAAATATTTATTTTATTCGTATACTCAGTAATATGTAGTATAAGTCAAAACAAACAAATAAGCTAAAATACAATTTGAAATTCAAGTCAGAGTTCTAAGAAACCAGGTCATCAAATTGTGTGTGTCTGTGCGCATGTGTGTGTGTGACAGAGTTTCACTCTTGTTGCCCAGGCTGGAGTGCAATGGTACAATCTTGGCTCACTGAAACCTGCACCTCCCAGGTACAGGTGTGGACCATCCCGCCTGGCTAATTTTGCATTTTTAGTAGAGACAGGGTTTCATCATGTTGGTCAGGCTGATCTCGAACTCCTGACTTCAAGTGATCCACCCACCTCGGCTTCCCAAAATGCTGGAATTACAAGGCGTGAGCCACCGCACCCAGCCTATCAAATTACTGAAAGTCGGTTTATTACAGTATTTAATATTAAAAATGTAATATTAAAAAGTAGACACTATAATATTTCAATTTATGACAGGCTAAAAAATCCATGTTATCATCCATGACACTTTATAATAAGAAATTTCATTAATTATAAGAACACATTATTTTCTCCTTAGGCTTATTTTTTGAACACACAGATTTATGTTTCCTTCCCAGATTTTCTTATACGAATTGCTATTTTGGACACTTTATAGTAGAGGTAAATAGGCCAGATGTGGTGGCTCATGCTTGTAATCCCAGTGCTTTGGGAGGCTGAGGTGGGCGTCACGCCTATAATCCCAGCACTTTGGGAGGCTGAGGTGGGCAGATCACGAGTTAAGGAGTTGGAGACCAGCCTGGCCAACATGGCGAAACCCTGTCTCTACTAAAAATACAAAAAATTAGCCAGGTGTGGTGGTGGTGGGTGATTGTAATCCCAGCTACTTGGGAGGCTGAGACAGGAGAATTGCTTGAACCAGAGAGGCGGAGGTTGCAGTGAGCAGAGATCGCACCACTGCACTCCAGTATGGGTGACAGAACAAGACTCTTTCAGAAAAAAAAAAAAAAAAAAAAAAGTAGCAGTAAATAAAAAGACTTAATTACAATTTGTTGGATCTACTGAAAGAACTAGAGAAGCAAGAGCAAACAAATCCTAAAGCTAGCAGAAGACTAGAAATAATCAAAATCAGAGCTTTTTATCCAATTTGCCAGTCTGTATCTTTTGATTGGGGCATTTAGCCCATTTACATTTAGGGTTAATATTGTTATGTGTGAATTTGATGCTGCCATTTTGATGCTAGCTGGCTGTTTTGCCCGTTAGTTGATGCAGTTTCTTCATTGTGTTGATGCTCTTTACTGTTTGGTATGTTTTTGGAGTGGCTGGTACTGGTTGTTCCTTTCTATGTTTAGTGCCTCTTTCAGGAGCTCTTGTAAAGCAGGCCTGGTGGTGATGAAATCTCTGAGTACTTGCTTGTTCGCAAAGGATTTTATTTTTCCTTCACTTATGAAGCTTAGTTTGGCTGGATATGAAATTCTGGGTTGAAAGTTCTTTTCTTTAAGGATGTTGAATAATGGCCCTCACTCTCTTCTGGCTTGTAAGGTTTCTGCAGAGAGATTTGCTGTGAGTCTGATGGGCTTCCCTTTGTGGGTAACCTGACCTTTCTCTCTGGCTGCCCTTAGCATTTTCTCCTTCATTTCAACCCTGGTGAATCTGACAATTATGTGCCTTGGGGTTGCTCTTCTTGAGAAATATCTTTGTAGGGTTATCTGTATTTCCTGGACTTGCATATTGTCCTGCCTTGCTAGGTTGGGGAAGTTTTCCTGGATGATATCCTGAAGAGTACTTTCCAGCTTGGATTCATTCTCTCTGTCACATTCAGGTACACCTATCAAACGTAGATTAGGTCTTTTCACATAGTCCCATATTTCTTGGAGACTTTGTTCATTCCTTTTTACCTTTTTTTCTCTAACCTTGCCTTCTCGTTTTATTGCATTGAGTTGATCTTCAACCTCTGATATCCTTTCTTCCTCTTGGCCAATTGGGCTGTTGAAACGTGTGCATGCTTCATGAAGTTCTCGTGTTGTGTTTTTCAGCTCCATCAATTCACTTATATTCCTCTCTAAGTTGTCTATTCTCATTAGCATTTCATCAAATCTTTTTTCAAGGTTCTTAGTTTCTTTGCACTGGGTTAGAACATGTTCTTTTAGCTCACAGAAGTTTCTTATTACCCATCTTCTGAAGCCTGATTCTGTCTATTCATCACTCTCATTCTCCATCCAGCCTTGTTCCCTTGCTGGTGAGAACTTGTGATCCCTTGTAGGAGGAGAGGCGTTCTGGTTTCGGGTGTTTTCATCCTTTTTGCGCTGGTTTCTTCCCATCTTTGTGGGTTTATCCACCTGTCGTCTTTGTAGTTGCTGACTTTGAGATTGGGTCTCTGAGTAGACATCCAATTTGTTGATGATGAAGTTATTTCCTCCTGTTTCTTAGTTTTCCTTCTAACAGTCTGGCCCCTCTGCTGTAGGACTGCTGAGGTCCACTCCAGGCCCTACTTGCCTGGGAGCCACCTGCAGCGGCTACAGAACAGTAAGGGTTGCTGCCAGTTTCTTCTTCTGCTATCTTTGTCCCAGAAGGATACCTACCAAAGGTCAGTCTTAGCTCTCCTTTATGAGGTGACTCTTTGGATATACGGGGGTCAGGGAGCTGCTTGAGGAGACAGTCTGTTCTTTATAGGAGCTGAAGTGCTGAGCTGTGAGCTCTGTTCTTCATTTAGAGCTGCTGGGCAGGTACGTTTAAGTCTGCTGTAGCAGAAGTCATAAACGCTTTTTCTTTTTCCCCAGGTGCTCTGTCCCGGGGAGTTAGGGCTTTATTTATGAGTTTCCGTTGTGCTGCTGCCTTTTTATCAGGGCTGCCCTACCCAGTGAGGAGGCAGCCTAGTCACTATCTGCCTGTAGAGGCTTTGCTGAGCCAGCTGCCATGTGATCTTCCCTGCAGTCCTGTTTATACAGGTGTAGTTGGAACTGCCTCACTAATGGCAGCCCACCTCTGTAATGGCGGACTGTCTCTGTAATGGCAGGTTGCCTTGACAATGGTGGGCTGCCTCAGCAATGGTAGACTACCTCCCTAGTGGTGGGGTGCCTTGGTAATGGTGGACGCCCCTCCCCCATAGAGCTGGACCTTCCCGGGTTCAGCTGTGCTTGCTGTGAAACTCTCAACCCAGAACGTTTCCAATTGCTGTTTTTTTGTTGGAGTGGGACCAGCCGAGCCTAATCACCTGGCTCCCTGCCTCAGAGCCTTTTCTTTTTATTGAACAGTCGACTCTCTCCCAGATGTTCCAGTCGCCTATTGAAAAGGCGCTGGGATCTGTGTGATTTCCCGTGTGGTGACTCACTGCGCCAGCTAAAACAGCAGCGCTGCGATTCGCAGCATTTTTTTGTCCAGGAATCTCCTGGCCTGGCTCCCTGTTTCAGTCCCCTTTTTAATCAGATGAATGGGTGACTCTGCCTTCCCGGAGCTCCAATCGCCAGCTAAAATGGTGCCCAGACCGTGTATTTTGTATGGAGAACTGCTGCCCCAGTGTGCCAGCAAAGTAGCCGCACCAGCCAAACCAGTTGCACTGGCGACCTGTGGGGCTCCTCCGCCTGGGAATCTTCTGGTCTGTGGGCAATAAAAATCCATCTGGAAATGTGGCAAACACTCACCCTTTGCGCTTTCACTGGGAGCTGCAATCCTGAACTGCTCCTAATCAGCCATCTTGGATTGAACCCCTCCCTCACCACTTCTGTTCAACATAGTATGGGAATTTCTGGCCAGGGCAATCAGGGTGAGATAAAGAAATAAAAGGCATCCAAATAGAAAGAGAGGAAGTCAAACTATCCCTGTTTGCAGTTGACATGATTCTATATCTAGAAACCCCATCATTTCAGCCCAAAAGTTTCTTAAGCTGATGAGTAACTTCAGCAAATTGTCAGGATACAAAATCAATGTGCAAAAATTGCTGGCATTCCTATATACCAACAACAGTCAAAGTGAGAGCCAAATCATGAATGAACTCCTGTTCACAATTGCCACAACATGAAGAAAATACCTAGGAAGGTGAAAATACCTAACTTGGAAGGTGAAAGATCTCCACAAGGAAAACTACAAGTCGCTGCTCAGATAAATCAGAGACAACACAACAAATGGAAAAACATTCTATGCTCATGGATAGAAAGAGTCAATATCATTAAAATTACCGTACTGCCCAAAACAATGTATATATTTAATGCTATTCCCATTAAACTATCATTGACATTCTTCACAGAATTAGAAAAAAACTACTTTAAAATTCATATGGAACCCAAAAAGACCCCGAATAGCCAAGGTAATCCTAAGCAAAACCAGCAAAGCTAGAGGCATCATGCTACCTAACTTCAAACTGTATTACGCTGCTACAGTAACCAAAACAGCGTGATTCTACATAAGAATGGAAGCATAGACCAATGGAACAGAATAGAGAACCTATAACAAAGACAACACACCTGCAACTATCTGATCT
>NW_022440802.1:0-6443 GCF_009761245.1 Sapajus apella
TTGAGTGAAAGTCATAAAGCACATTTTATGCTTAGAAGAACAGAATATTCAATGCAATCTAATTTTGAAGCCATAGGGGTCTGTCTTTAAAAACTCCAACCTTATTTTACATCAGAACGGCATATGGTTTAAAAGTAATTATACATCTTAATGAACATGAATCTTTCCTATTAGCAAACTATGCTGAACAAATATTTTTAAATATTTACTCTGGATATATTACTGTTATGCCACAATAGTGTGGATGTTTAATGAAATGAAAATTGGTATGGTTTTGTTGCTAACAGTAGAAAACACTATGTATCTGTGTACATGTGTAAACACATATGTGTATATGCATGCAGGTACATATATAAAAATGTATGTATACATAGTATACACATGTATGTAATAATTTGTTAAGATATAGAAAATGAGATAAGAAATAGAAATTTGAAAACAAGATAAAACAAAACCATTGAAGCTTCACTTCAACATTTATAACACAGAATCAGGTCTCACGTGCACTTATTTTTGATCTTTTCCAAAAGAATTAGGATACAAAAAAAGCTCATTTTACCAGAGTATTTTTTAAAGTAGGGATCATTAATCAGCACCAAGGACTGCCCTGGTGAGGGTTTTCATTGTGTGTCTGAAGACGCAAAGTCATATTGTTGTTGTCCCCACCTACCTTTGCGACTTTTCTCCAAATAGCCCTTTTGAGCCCTAAATTGGAGCTATCACATCATGCTGTGTGTTACTAAGTTCAAGTCTTCATCTGCTGCTTTAAAGCCATTACCTGGGCAACTTGGATGGACTCATTTCTCCAATTTCTACATACTCGATATCTGTTTTATCTTCTCTTCTCTTCTCTTCTCTTCTCTTCTCTTCTCTTCTCTTCTCTCTTTTCTTTTTCCTTCTTTCTCTCTCTCTCTCTTTCTTTCTTTTTTTTTTCTTTTTCTCTCTTTTTTTTCTGAGACATGTTTTTGTTTTTTTTTTTTTCTGAGACAGGGTTTTGCTCTGTTCCCCTAGCTGTAGTGCAGTGACATGATCATGGCTCAGTGCAGTCTCAAACTCCTGGGCTCAAGTGTTCCTCTTGTATCAGCCTTCTGAGTAGCTGGGGATACAGGCCTATACTACCATGCCCAGCTAATTTTTTCAGTTTTTAGTAGAGATGAGGTCTCTCTGTGTTGCTGAGGCTGGCCTCAAACTCCTGAGCTCAAGCAATTGTCTTGCCTTGGCCTCCTAAAATGCAGGGATTACAGGCATGAGCCACTATACCAGGCCTCAATTTTTGTTTTGTAGCTACTCCATAGGAACCTAGAAACTACTAGAAAAGTTCAAGACATCACCAATTGATTTCACAGAAATCTATTAAACACTTGTACTCCCTGAGATACAGGAGATAAAAGCAATAAGATGGACCGGGTGCAGTGGCTCATGCCTGTAATCCCAGCACTTTGGGAGGCTGAGATGAGTGGATTACGAGGTCAGGAGCTTGAGACCATCCTGGCTAGCACCATGAAACCTCGTCTCTACTAACAATACAAAAAAATTAGCCAGGTGTGGTGGCACACACCACCACTACAAGCAGTAGTCCCATCTGCTTGAGAGGCTGAGGTCGAGAATCACTTGAACCCAGGTGACAGATATTGCAGTGAACAGAGATAGTGCCGTGGCACTCCAGCCTGGTGACAGGGTGAGACTGTGGAAGAAAAGAAAAGAAAAGAAAAGAGAGAGAAAGAAAAGAAAGAAAAAGAAAGAGAGGAAAGAAAGAGAAAGCAAGAAAGAAAAAGAAAGAAAGAAAAAGAAGAAAGAAAGAAAGAAGAAAGAAAGAAAGAAAGAAAGAAGGAAAGAAAGAAAGAAAGAAAAAGAAAAGAAAAGAAAAGAAAAGAAAAGAAAGAAAGAAAGAAAGAAAGAAAGAAAGAAAGAAAGAAAGAAAGAAAGAAAGAAAGAGACACATGGTTATACACTTAAGGGGTGTTAACATAGCCCCTTTAAAAGGTTGTGATGTGATTAAAAGGTTGTGATGGGTGCTGTGGCTGTACAAACATTGCTGGGAGAACCAAGTAAGGGTGCATCTAAACTCTGCAGAGAATAAGGAAGGCTTTCTGTAGAAGAAACATTCAGAAAACCTTAGTCTTAGAAAATGTGGAAGAGTTTCTTAGGTGAAGAGGTAGAAAAAAGATATTTCCATCCAGAGAGACCACAGTTACCCAGACCCAAACATAAAAAAGACCTTGATTAGATTGTAAATCATAGGAAGTCTGTACATTTGGAGATGATAGTACAAGGCGACACATGTTTTTGTATACAAAATAGGCTAGGGAAAGAGCATTGGAGGTATCTGTAAAAAAGTGTAGAAGACTAAGGAGTCTGGACTCATGTATAAACAGTGGTATTTAGAAACTCAACGATTACGATCCATCTGGGGAAAAATTCAAGGGGTTTATAAACTGGAATGGAAAATGAAATACTTCTTTCTTTCAATGATTGTTATGTAGTAAAATTTAGCTTTTCTCTCAATTAGGAATTTAGCTCACAAGCCACAGTGGTAATAGAAGGACCTGTGACTTTATCACCAGGAAAGATCAGGTATTTTCATTTTGTATTACTGTTGCAGATATCTTGAAATGATATTTATGCTATTCACTTCTTCAAAATTTGATAATTACAAAATCTATAGTTATTTATGGGTTAATAAAAACACATTGAAGAATGCATTTTAATATAGTAAATATTTAACAATAATTTATTTGTGTCATATGCATATTATTTTATAATTTTTCAAACAATATTCTGAGAAGGGCGCATATGCTTATTCAGCTGCCAAAGAATCTACAGTACAAAAAAGGTTAAGATCTCTGTATTAGAGCTATTTTAGAGACTGGATTTTCTGTTTAGAAATAAATCTGGCAACATTGCAGAATACAAAGAAGTTGTGAAGATGAAGACTCTAGTTAGGATGCTGGAGTTACAGTGTAGATGAGCAATAATAAGGGATACATGGAAGTGTGAAAATAAGGGTGAGAATAAGAAAGCTGTGGGAAGAAGTGGGGAAGAGAAGATGAGGCAGTGAACACAGCAGGTACAAAACTCTGAAGTGGGCAAGAGCTAGCTGAGTTCTAAGAATCAAAAGCAGGGCAGTGTGGTTAGAAGGTGGAGAGCAGAATGGGGCGTTTACTAGGCCCTTGCCATTTCAGATATGACCCTATGAAATGAAACAAGTTACATGCTTTCAAAATATAATAGTGGGAGAGACATTCTCATTCCAAAAGGGAGAAAGAAAGAAAAATGAAAGGGTGACTAGTTTGAAGTAAATTCAAAACTCAACAGGGAAAACAACATTAAATCTGAAGGCACCAGAATAATCTTACTGGACTCAATGCCCCACCTCTTGAACATAGTGAGGCAGGAATTGGGCTTGCAAGTTTTCTTGTGGCCTCGCCCCATGCCCACACTTCAGCTCTCCTAGGTTGTAGTCATGCACCTCATGGCTCTCTCAGCCTGGACTTTTACACTAGTAGCTCAACCATTCTGGGATCCCAAGGACAGTGCTGTTTTTACAACTTCTCTGGGCATTGCCTGAGTGGGTGATCTTTGCAGTGGCCCTGGTCCCAAGGCCCAAGGCACCAGCCTCTGCTGTTAATACCCAGAAAAACAGGGTCTGCAGTAGTCCCACAGCAAACTTCAGCAGAGCTACAACAGAGGAGCCTGATTGTTAAAAGGGAAACTAACAGGAATAGTATCAACATCAACAAAAGTGATATCCACACAGAAACCCCATTCAAAAGTTACCAGCAACAAAGACCAAAAATAGATAAATCCACAAAGGTGAGGAGAAACCAGCATAAAAAGTCTGAAAAGTTCAAAAACAAGAATGCCTCTTCTCCTCCAAAGGATCACAAATCCTCACCAGCAATGGAACAAAACCAGACAGAGAATGAGTTTTGTGAATTGACAGAAGTAAGTTCCAGAAGGTGGGTAATAAAAAACTCTTCCAAGCATGTTCTTACCCAATGCAAGGAGGCTAAGAACCTTGAAAAAAGGCTAGAGGAATTGCTAACTAGAATAACCAATTTAGAGAAGAACATAAATGACCTGATGGAACTGAAAAACACAGCAAGAGAACTTAGCGAAGCATGCACAAGCATCAATATCTGAATCGATCGAGTGGAAGAAAGTATATCAGAGATTGAAAATCAACTCAATTAAATAAAGAGTGAGGACAAGATTAGAGAAACGGAATGAAAAAGAATGAACAAATCCTCCAAGAAATACGGAACTATGTGAAAAGACCAAACCTATGTTTGTACCTGAAAGTGATGGGGGGAATGGAACCAAGTTGGAAAACCCTCTTCAGAATATTATCCAGGAGAACTTCCGCAGCTAGCAAGACAGGCCAACATTCACTTTCAGGAAATACAGAGAACACCACAAAGATACTCCTCGAGAAGAGCAACCCCAAGATACTTAATCCTCAGATTCACCAAGGTTAAACGAAGGAAAAAATGTTAGGGGCAGCCAGAGAGAAAGGTTGGGTTTTCCACAAAGGTAAGCCCATCAGATTAACAATATATCCCTTGGCAGAAACCATAGAGCCAGAGGAGCATGGGGACCAATATTCCACATTCTTAAAGAAAATAATTTTCAACCCAGAATTTCATATCCTGCTGAACTAAGTTTCACAAGCAAAGGTGAAATAAAATCCTTTACAGGCAAGCAAATGCTGAAAGATCTTGTCACCACCAGGCATGCCTTACAAGAGCTCCTGAAGGAAGCACTAAGTATGAAAAGGAAAAACAAGTACCAGCCACTGCAAAAACATACCAAATTGTAAAGACTATCAATGCTACGAAGAAACTGCATCAATTAACAGGCAAAATAACCAGCTAGTATCATAATAGAAGGATCAAATTCACACATAACAATATTAACCTTAGATGTAAACAGGCTAAATCTCACAATTAAAAGACTGACAAATTGGATAAAGCATCAAGATCCATCAGTGTGCTATATTCAGGAGACCGATCTCACATGCAAAGATATGCAGGCTCAAAACGAAGGGATACAGGAATATTTATCAAGCAAATGGAAAGCAAAAAAAGCAAGGGTTGCAATCCTAGTCTCTGATAAAACAGACTTTAAACCAACAAAGATCAAAACAGACAAAGAAGGACATTAAATAATGGTAAAAGGATCAATGCAACAAGAAGAGCTAACTACTTAGACTCCCACACAATAATTGTGAGAAAATTTAACACATCACTGTCAATATTAGACAGATCAATGAGACAGAAATTAACAAGCATAGTCAGGACTTGAACTCAGCTCTGGACCAAGCAGACCTAATAGACATCTACAGAACTATTCACCTCAAATCAACAGAATATACCTTCTTCTCAGAACCACATCACACTTATTCTAAAATCGACAACATAATTGGAAGTAAAACACTCCTCAGCAAGTGCAGAATAATGGAAATCATAACAGTCTTTCAGATCATAGTGCAATCAAATTAGAATTCAGGATTAAGAAACTCACTCAAAACTGCACAACTACATAGAAACTGAACAACCAACTTCTGAATGACTACTCGGTAAATAACAAAATTAAGGCAGAAATAAAGCTGTTCTTTGAAACCAATGAGAACAAAGACACAATGTACTAGAATCTCTGGGACACATTTAAGGTAGTGTGTAAAGGGAAATTTATAGCACTAAATGCCCACAAAAGAAAGCAGGAAAGATCTAAAATTGACACTTTAACATCACAATTAAACAGACAAGAGAAGCAAGAGCAAACAAATTCAAAAGCTAGTAGAAGACAAGAAATAACAAAGAGCAGAGCAGAACTGAAGGAGATATAGACATGAAAAATGCTTCAAAAATCAGTGAATCCAGAAGCTGTGTTTTTGAAAAGATCAACAAAATGGATAGACCACCAGCCAGACTAATAAAGAAGAAAAGAGAGAGGAATCAAATAGATGCAATAAAAAATGATAAAGAGGATATCACAGAAACACAAACTCCCATCAGAGAATTCTATAAACACCTCTTTGCAAATAAACTAGAAAATTTAGAAGAAATGGATACATTCCTGGACACATACACCCTCCCAAGACTGAACCAGGAAGAAGTTGAATCCCTGAGTAGACCAATAACAAGTTCTGAAATTGAGGTAGTAAATAATAGCCTACCAACCAAAAAAAGAGTAGGACCAGACAAATTCACAGCCAAATTTTACCAGAGGCACAAAGATGAGCTGGTACCATTCCTTCTGAAACTATTCCAAACAATAGAAAGAGAAGGACTCTTCCCTAACTCATTTTATGAGGCCAGCATCATCCTGATACCAAAGCCTGGCAGAAACACCACAAAAAAAGAACATTTCAGCCAAATATCCCTGATAAACATCAATGTGACTATCCGCAATAAAATACTGGCAAACTGAATCCAGCAGCA
>NW_022440803.1:0-6443 GCF_009761245.1 Sapajus apella
CCCTCCTCTAAAAGTGTCAATCAGAGTGACTCACCCCTCCTCTAAAACTGTCAATCAGAGGGACTCACCCCTCCCCCTAAAACTGTCAGACAGAGTGACCCACCCCTCCTCTAAAGCTGTCAACCAGAGTGACTCACCCCTCCTCTAAAACTGTCAGAGTGACTCACCTCTCCTCTAAAACTGTCAATCAGAGAGACCCACCCCTCCTCTAAAACTGTCAACCAGAGTGACTCACCCCTCCTCTAAAAGTGTCAATGAGAGTGACCCACCCCTCCTCTAAAACTGTCAGTCAGAGGGACCCACCTCTCCTCTAAAACTGTCAGTCAGAGGGACCCACCCCTCCTCTAAAACTGTCAATCACAATAACTCACCCCCCCTCTAAAAATGTCAAAGTGAGTTGCCTCTACTCTAAAGCCGTCAATCAAAGTGACACGCCATTCTAAAATGGTCGATATCAGAAAGACGGAGAAAGATTGAGGGACATTCTAATTTGAAGGGGGCTAGAGAGACGAGACCCTGGATGCAGGGCGTGGCATGGGTGTTTCTTCTGTGATAGAAATGTTCTTGGGAGAAGCGGATGAACTGTGTAAGTTCTATTGATTGGCTATTGGCACCGTATCAGTGTTAACTTTTGATTTTCATAACTGTACTATGGTTATGTAGGAAAATGGCTTTGTTTTTAGGAAAGGAACACCAAAGTATTTAGGACTAGAGGAAAATCGTGTCCATCAGTTTATCTCAAACGGTTCAGAATAATAAAATACAGATATAAGTGTAAATATAAATCTAGAGAGAGATTTTACAGGTGAGAGTCAAGCCTAAAATGTTAACATTTGGAGAATCGGGTGAAGAGTGTGAGAGTCGTGTATGATAGTCTTACAACCTATCTATAAAACTGACTTACATCAAAATAACGTATTCTTAAAGGGGGAGGGGGAAGCAACTTAGAGTACAGTAGAAAACCATGACCCACCTAAAACAGTTTCTCCTGGTAGAGGGAGAATCCCAGTTTTGCAGATCCTTGTGTGCGGTAGAAGCTTTACCACGTTGCCCTGCCTGGCACGGCAGCCGTAACTCCTACTGGAGCCCAGGCCGCAGTCTCTGCTAAGCTCTAGCCATTTATTTGATCTAACTTGTAACCAAAGCTACACCTCTCCAGATCCACAGGAGGCCCCTGCGCTGGAGGCGAAGGAGGGGAGGGGAGGGCTGCCCTCCAATGCAGCCTCTCAGCTGCTACAGCGGGAAGCTGGTTCTGCCTCTTGCCAGGGAAAAAAAAAAAAAAGGAGAAGAATAAAAAGATTCTCAAACATAGAAAACGGAATAGATATTTTGGGCAGCCAAAATAATTATTAACATTTTCCCATAAAAATATACATTTCATCTCTGGGCAGCACTGCCCTGTGAGTGGCCACAGAGGACGTGGCGTGCCCACTCCCATGCTGGCCTCCCTGTGGGCCTGGCGCCTCAGGAAGCTGCCCGCTCACCCACCCCAGACCCAGCTTTGCCCAAGGAGGCTCCCAGGAACGGGAATGGTGTTGGCAGGGATTTCAGGCACCACCTTGGGGCCAGGGCAGCAAGAGAAGCAGAGAAGAGACCCCTTGGTACCCTCCGGCACCCAGGCAGAGCTGATGCTGTCACGATGGCTACCTGGAGTTTCACACAGGAAATGGGAAACTCTTAGCTGGTTGCAGAGCATAAACCTGACTCCAACATCCTGGGAAAGGATTGTACCCCACAAAGGGGCTAAGAGCAGCAGCTGAGAGAGCCTCAACAGAGACCCCGTCTCAGGAAGCTTCGAATCATGGGGGTGGGAGGGGGCGTCAGGGACCTTTTATTATGTGATGTTTGTGATCAAATAGGAGTGAACCAACTTTAATTTCGATCACTTAACACATTGTGTGCTGTTAATATTTTAGAATTGTGGTCTGTTGAACCCGGGGGAGGAGGAGGAGCGTGGCACTTCTATTTCACGGGAAGGTGCAGCTCCCCCCCTGGAGCCTGACAGGTGCCTCAAGACGCCTTCTGTGGGCCTCGTGCTGTCTCTGCAGGGAGGTCCCGGAAAACACCTTGAGGCAAACCACAAACTGCACTTGTGGTGTGTGATTCACCTGGCTCCACAAGACAGTGCACGTGATGGTACATTATTACGGTCTGCGCTACCCCGGCCGAGCGGCGCGGGACGGCCCAGAGCTGAGCCGGGACGGGTGTCCAGGTCCAGGTTGGGCCTGCTGACATGGGCTGAATTCGCTTCATGCCCGGCCCCAAGCAGCCAGCGCGTTGGTGGGGGCTGCCTTCAGCTTCATAGCAGTAAGCTGCAGACCTCCAGTGCCTGGTGTCCTGGGGACGCCGTCGGTGGGCACTGAGAAAGATTCTGCATTCCAGAGCGCTCAGAAAGACTCCCTTCTGACAGCATTCATCTCAATGGACAGCACAGAGCTCCCCACCCTGCCAGGGTGCTGCCCCCACCCGAATACCGCTGGCCAGAGGGACAGGGAGGTCTTATAACAGACTCAGAGGAGGCCAGAGAACGGAGATCAGAGTCTGGACTCTGAAAGGAAGATGGAGCCAGACGTGGCAAAAGAGGTAAAAGGAGGGGAATTCCAGGGCAAGAACTGGCCAGCCACTGCGGAGGCTGCTCTGCATGGGCATCTGAGCCTAAGCCTGGGAAACCACCCTGTGGCTTCCTCGTAAGAGGAACAACTTGAGGCCCAAAGCCCTCCGGGGCAGTGCCGGGGTCTCCTGGTACTGCAGGAACCACAGAGGAGCTGACATTTGTGACTCCTGAATGCCTGTCTAGCCAGCATCCGCACCGTAAGGGCAGGTTGCAGAAGGGAGTCAGAGGAGCAGAGTGGACGGCAGGCTGCACAGTGTGCTGGGGAAGAGGGGCCGTAGGTTACCGGGAGGGGTCGTTCCGGGGACCACCCTGGCTTCAGCATCTGCCAACACAGCAGGTGTTGACTGGCTGACTGACAGATATGCCAGGGAAACAAGGGTGGAAGGAAGGGTCTCACGTTCCTCATTACACGACCTTCAGCAAGATACCTGGCACCTGGGGACCCCGCTGTCCTGCCTCCATGGTGGGCACGTGAGGTTCGACCATCTCCAAATCCCCTCCTGCCTGGATGTGGGGTGGCCACACTCTGAGCATCACCTGCAGCCAGTCCGGCCCTCTGCCCCGCCCTCTCCAGGCCACCCTCTAATCCTCCCTGGCACCCCTGCCCCACCCCACCCTCTGCCCGCCCCATCCCAGCCTGTGTCTTGCCCTCTGTCCCACCCCCGTCCCACTGTGTCTTGCCCCCATCCAGCCCCGCCCCATCCTCTGTCCCAACCCCTGTCCCGCCCTCTGCCCTACCCCGTCCCGCCCTCTGCCCTACCCCTGCCCCACCCCCATCCTACCCCTTCCCATCCTCTGCCCCGCCCTCTTTTCATAGTCAGGACTTGCACTCCCAGCTCCGGCGCCCTCAAACCCAGGTGATCTGGGATGGGTCAGCCTGTGGGAGAGGCCCTGGCAGTGACGCTGTGTCGCAGGGAGTGTGCCCTGGGGTGGCTTTGCAATCTCTCTTGTGCCGAGTGTGTTATGGGAACCAGAGCTGACTTCCTGGGGGAGCCAGCTGGGGCTTTCCTGAATAGCAGGCCCGTCCCACCTCACAGGAGGTGTTCAGAGCCTACCATTTTTGTCTTTGGCCCCAGACCCCTAAGCCCAGGGAAAGGAGCCAGGCCGGTTCTATCTTTCTCAGCGAGGCTGGGCACATCCTGTTGTCTGTGGGATCTCCAGGAGACCAAGGGCAGAGGCCTGGATGCCACCTGCTCTGCTAGGACCACCTGAGCCAGGCGGCTGGTCCCGGGGGCCCATGGTGGAGTGTGGGCTCTGGGTGGAGTCCTGCGTCTGCCAGTGGCCTCGCCCTGGCTTTATGGTCCTGGGTGGGCCTCGGAGTCCTGTCTGCACCTCCCTCCTGGGTTGTGGTGAGACTTAAATGCATGACTTCACATAAAGCGCTGCAGCAGGGCGTGTTACCAGTAAGTGCTCAATAAACGTCACCTGTCATGACGTCCACTGCCCACAGAGCTCACGCTCGCACTAAGGGCAGGGCAGCTCTCCTGACCCCAGCCCCAGTTTGCAAAATGGAGGTAGTGATGTGCCCCTCACTCTTCATGAATTGCCCACAAGCATAAATTGCACAGACCCTGACCTGCGAAGGGGATGCAAAAGAACTCACAAACATCCCGGTCTGTTCAGCCTGATCACAGACCCCAAAGGCTTCACAGCAGAGCTCTGTGGAAAATGTTAGCTCCTGCTTGGAGGTAAACATCTGTGTTTAAATCAAACCTCTCTTCCCCTCCTGCTTCCCACACGCCACACGTGACCACATGCACTGAGTGACCCCAGCAGAAGCAAGGCCTCTGCTCTCAGACAGGTCCATGGGGCTTCCGGGGCTTCCTGTCCCTGGGGCTTTGCTTCGAGACAGTGAACCGGTGTCAGGATCCCTGCAGCCACATTTCCAGGGGGAGGCGGCCCTTACCCAACAGCACATGGGGCCCATGGGGTTTCCAGCAAGATCGGCATGAAGGCTCTCCAGGGCTGCAGGGAGAGGGGCTCCTTCCCAGGTCTAAGCAGGAAGCAAAGGAGCAGCCTTTTAAAGGGGCCGTGGTTGTCCCCGAGTGAACGGGCTGCAGCGTGTTTAGATGAAAGGGCGCTGGAGGCTGCTCAGGAGGCCTGGGATGTGGGGAGTCCCGCTCGGCTACCCAGGAACACACAGCCGTGGGCAAGGCCCTCCCCAGCTCCACCTGTCATTTTATGTAATGTTAAATTACATGATCTCCAGAATCCCTTCTTGTTCTTTCAACTTTTTAAAAATTCAGCAATGACTGTCTCACATGGACTCCAAATTTGATGAGGTGTGTGTGAAATTTCTCACACAGAACTGGCCCGTGGTAGATGCTCCGTGAGAGGCATTTTTCATCCTCAGTTTCCTGTGGCTGTGGTTTAGTGGTGGATGGACAGGTAGAGGGATGTAACACACGGATGTGAATTAAATCCGTCCGTTCGCCTCTCATATAGACTCAAAAGCTTAATAAAGTCTAAACCAATTTTCTGTAATTACAGGCAAATACTAAAAATGATGACAAAATCATAAAATATATTTTGTGGGGAACTAATTTCCTTATCTCTGGGAGAAGAGGTTTTAGAATTACACAGTAGAAGAGACATCTGCGGAAGCGTTTTCTGCGGCACTGCGCTTTGAAGCGCTGCCCGTGTTTTCCTCGAAGCTTCCCTCCGTTTGTTCCTGATGGTTTCTGGGTGGTGATTTGGGGCCATTTCTCTGTGATGCCTCTTTGGGACCCTAACCCACAGCTCTGGCTTCACCTGCGGGCTGGCCTGAAAACCTAGGGTCTGCATCAGGGTCTGCACTTTAACAGGGTCCCCGGCGGCTCCTGGGTGCACTGCGCATCTGTGGCCCCATGTGGTTTCCCGACCGAGTCCACTGCTCGCCAGCCCCAAACAGGCAGCATTTGCCGGCAGCCGAAGGCAGCCGGAGCACGAGGGGCCAGGCTGGGTCTGAGTTGGGACCCGGGGCCACCAGGAAGCAGAACCCATAAGGAGCTCCTCTGCTAGCTGTGATTTGGACATAGCAAATGCGGGCATTTAGATTTTCAGGATTCTGGAAGATTCTGGAGGAGATTTAACCTATTAAAACAAGATGCTAAAGCAGGTCCCTGCATCCTGACTACATGTCAGTAGCTGCATTTGCTGTGTCAACTTCAGTGGAGGTGGTTTGTCACCTAAAGCTGGTGAGAACTGTGAGTCTCAGCCATGGGAGCTGGGTGAGCAGACGGCACCGTGCCACGTGGCACAGGCAGAGGCCTCCTGGCTGACTTGGCAATTCTTAAATCCGCCTGCAGCGGACTTGTCACTGCAGTGTCTGAAATAAAGTGAGGGGTCCTCCCCCTGTGCCGTGTAGTTTCCACATGACCTCTTTTCCAGCCCCAGAATGGGAATCGCTGTCCCAGGCAGAGGTCAGGAACCAGCCCTGACTCCGGGAGGCAACTTGGCCAGTTGTGAGCAGGGCCCTGTGGAAGGGGCCTCTGGAAGTGTCCAGGGTGGGAAATTCCATGACTGAGAAGCTGGTTGAGAGGAGCAGCTGAGCTCTGGTGTCAGGGCAGGTGGCTCTGCTCCCCCAGGGGCTGTGTTGTCAGGGCAGATGACTCTGCTCCTCCCCCAGGGGCTGTGTGGTCAGGGCAGGTGGCTCTGCTCCCCCAGGGGCTGTGGGGTCAGGGCAGGTGGCTCTGCTCCCCCAGGGGCTGTGTTGTCAGGGCAGATGACTCTGCTCCTCCCCCAGGGGCTGTGGGGTCGGGACAGGTGACCCTGCTCCTCCCCCAGGGGCTGTGGGGTCGGGACAGGTGACCCTGCTCCTCCCCCAGGGGCTGTGGGGTCGGGGCAGGTG
>NW_022440804.1:0-6440 GCF_009761245.1 Sapajus apella
CTTATGGAGTTAAATTGATGTGTGTGTGAAGAGGTTCTGAAATCTTTTCTTTGGGGAATCTGGAAACAGATATTTCCAGCCTTACCCAGGCATTTAAGTCCTAGCAGTAAGACTGCGTTTAAAACACAGGAGAAACGTCTAGTTCAAAATGCTCTGCTTTGTGTTCGTTCACCTTAGGAAGTTGCATCTATGTTTAGATTCAGCGAGTTAGAAACACGTTTCTTCTAGAAGCAGCGTTAGGATATTCCAGTGTGAAAGAGCCTGTAGGCCGTAATCAGAAACATCTTGCTCTAAAACAAAAACGCAGCTATCTAGCAGAATGGTTGTCAAGCTGTACAATCCACTTACAGAGATAAACTGATGTGTGTTTGCAGCAGTTCAGAAATCCTTTGCTTGGAGAATTGGAAACAGATATTGTCAGCAATATACAGGCATAGGAGAAGAAACAGTAACACTGCGTTTAAAATATTGGAGAAACGTCTACTTCAAACTGCTCTGCTTTGTTTTCGTTCACCTTAGGAAGTTGCATCTATGTTTACATTCAGCGAGTTAGAAACACGTTTCTTCCAAAAGCAGCGTTTGGATATTCCAGGGTGAAAGAGCCTGTAGGCCGTAAACAGAAACATCTTGCTCTAAAACAAAAACGCAGCTATCTAGCAGAATGGTTGTCAAGCTGTGCAATCCCCTTACAGAGATAAACTGATGTGTGTTTGCAGCAGTTCAGAAATCCTTTGCTTCGAGAATCTGGAAACAGATATTTCCAGCCATATACAGGCATATGAGAACTACCAGTAAGACTGCGTTTAAAACACTGCAGAAAAGTCTCTTTCAAACTGCTCTGCTTTGTGTTCGTTCACTTTAGGACGTTCCATGTGTGTTTAGATTCAGCGCGTTAGAAAAGCGTTTCTTCTAAAATCTTCTTTTGTATATTCCAGTGTGAAAGAGCCTGCAGGCCATAATCAGAAACATCTTGCTCTAAAACAAAAATGCAGCTATCTAGCAGAATGGTTGTCAAGCTGTAAAATCATCTTATGTAGTTAAATTGATGTGTGTGTGCAGAGTTTCTGAAACCTTTTCTCTGGGGAATCTGAAAACAGATATTTCCAGCCTTACCCAGGCATTTAAGTCCTAGCAGTAAGACTGCGTTTAAAACCCAGGAGAAACGTCTAGTTCAAAATGCTCTGCTTTGCGTTCGTTCACCTTAGGAAGTTGCATCTATGTTTAGATTCAGCGAGTTAGAAACACGTTTCTTCTAAAAGCTGCGCCTGGATATTCCAGAATGACTGAGACTAAAGGCCATAATGAGAAATATCTTGCTCTAAAACAACAACGCAGCTATCTAGCAGAATGGTTGTCAAGCTGTACAATCTTCTTACAGAGTTAAACTGACATGTGTGTGCAGTAGTTCAGAAATCCTCTCTTTGGATAATCTGGAAACAGATATTTCCAGCCATATACAGGCATAAGTGAACTAGAAGTAAGACTGTGTTTAAAACACAGGAGAAACTTCTAGTTCAAACTGCTCTGCTTAGTGTTCGTTCACCTTTGGAAATTCCATTTTGTTTAGATTAAGCTAGTTAGAAAAACGTTTCTTCTAAAATCTGCGTTTGGATATTCTAGAGTGACTTAAACTTAAGTCTGTAATGAGAAATATCTTGCTTTAAAACAAAAACGCAGCTATCTAGCAGAATGGTTGTCAAGCTGTAAAATCGTCTTATGGAGTTAAATTGATGTGTGTGTGCAGAGGTTCTGAAATCTTTTCTTTTGGAATTCTGGAAACAGATATTTCCAGCCTTGCCCAGGCATTTAAGACCTAGCAGTAAGACTGCGTTTAAAACACAGGAGAAACATCTAGTTCAAACTGCTCTGCTTTGTGCTCGTTCGCCTTAGGAAGTTGCATCTATGTTTACATTCAGCGAGTTAGAAACACGTTTCTTCTAAAAGCAGCGTTTGGATATTCCAGTGTGAAACAGCCTGTATCCCGTAATGAGAGAAATCTTGCTCTAAAGCAAAAACGCAGCTATCTAGCACAATGGTTGTCAAGCTGCACAATCAACTTACAAATTTAAACTGATGTGTGTTTGCAGCAGTTCAGAAATCCTTTCGTTCTTGAATCTGGAAACAGATATTTCCAGCCATATACAGCCATATGAGAACTACCAGTAAGACTGCATTTAAAACACTGGAGAAACGTTTATTTCAACCTGCTCTGCTTTGTGTTCGTTCACCTTAGGAAGTTGCATCTATGTTTAGATTCAGAGAGTTAGAAACAAGTTTCTTCTAAAAGCTGCGTTTGGATATTCCTGTGTGAGGAGCCTGTAGGCCGTAATCAGAAACATCTTGCTCTAAAACAAAACGCAGCTATCTAGCAGAATGCTTGTCAAGCAGTACAATCAACTTACAGAGTTAAACTGATGTGTGTTTGCAGCAGTTCAGAAATCATTTGCTTCGAGAATCTGGAAACAGATATTTCCAGCCATATACAGGCATATGAGAACTGCCAGTAAGACTGCATTTAAAACACTGTAGAAAAATCTCTTTCAAACTGCTCTGCTTTGTGTTGGTTCACCTTAGGAAGTTCCATGTATGTTTAGATTCAGCGAGTTAGAAACACGTTTCTCCTAAAAGCAGCATTTGGATATTCCAGTGTGAAAGAGCCTATAGGCCGTAATCAGAAACATCTTGCTCTAAAACAAAAACGCAGCTATCTAGCAGAATGGTTGTCAAGCTGCACAATCAACATACAGAGTTAAACTGATGTGTGTTTGCAGCAACTCAGAAATCCTTTGCTTGGAGAAACTGGAAACATTTATTTCCAGCCATATACAGGCATATGAGAACTACCAGTAAGACTGCGTTTAAAACCCAGGAGAAACGTCTAGTTCAAACTGCTCTGCATTGTATTCGTGTACCTTAGGAAGTTGCATCTAGGTTTAGATTCAGCGAGTTAGAAACACGTTTCTTCTAAAAGCAGCGTTTGGATATTCCAGTGTGAAAGAGCCGACAGGCCGTAATCAGAAACATCTTGCTCCAAAAAGAAAAACGCAGCTATCTAGCAGAATGGTTGTCAATCTGTACAATCAACTTACAGAGTTAAAGTGAGGTGTGTGTGCAGCAGTTCAGAAATCCTTTGCTTCGAGAATCTGGAAACAGATATTTACCGCCATCTGCAGGCATATGAGACCTACCAGTAAGATGGCGTTTAAAACCCAGGAGAAACGACTAGTTCAAACTGATTTGCTTTGTGTTCGTTCACCTTAGGAAGTTCCATGTATGTTTAGATTCAGCGAGTTAGAATAATGTTTCTTCTAAAATCTGCTTTTGGATATTCCAGAGTGACTGAGACTTAAGGTTGTAATGAGAAACATCTTGCTCTAAAACAAAAAAGCAGGTATCTAGCAGAATGGTTGTCAAGCTGTACAATCAACTCACAGAGTTAAACTGATGTGTGTTTGCAGCAGCTCAGAAATCCTTTGCTTCGAGAATCTGGAAACAGATATTTCCAGCCATATACAGTTATATGAGAAGTACCCGTAAGACTGCGTTTAAAACACTTGAAAAACGTCTATTTCAAACTGCGCTGCTTTGTGTACGTTCACCTTAGGAAGTTGCATCTATGTTTAGATTCAGCGAGTTAGAAAAACGTTTCTTCTAAAATCTGCGTTTGGTTATTCCTGAGTGACTTAGACTAAAGGCTGTAATGAGAACTATCTTGCCCTAAAACAAAAATGCAGCTATCAGAATGCTTGTCAAGCTGTAAAATCATCTTATGGAGTTAAATTGATGTGTGTGTGCAGAGGTTCTGAGATCTTTTCTTTGGGGAATCTGGAAACAGATATTTCCAGCCATATACAGGCAAAGGAGAACTACCAGTAAGACTGCAATTAAAACCCAGAAGAAACATCTATTTCAAACTGCTCTGCTTTCTGTTCGTTCACCTTAGGAAGTTGCATCTATGTTTAGATTCAGCGAGTTAGAAACACGTTTCTTCTAAAAGCTGCGCATGGATATTCCAGAATGACTGAGATTAAAAGCCGTAATGAGAAATATCTTGCTCCAAAAGAAATACGAAGCTATCTAGCAGAATGGCTGTCAAGCTGCGCAATCTTCTTACAGAGTTAAACTGACGTGTGTGTGCAGTAGTTCAGAAATCCTTTCGTTGCAGAATCTGGAAACAGATATTTCTAGCCATATACAGGCATATGAGAATTACCAGTAAGACTGTGTTTAAAACACAGGAGAAACGTCTATTTCAAACTGCTCTTCTTTGTGTTCGTTCAACTTAGGAAGTTGCTTCTATGTTCAGATTCAGGGAGTTAGAAAACGGTTTCTTCAAAAATCTGCGTTTGGATATTCCAGAGTGACTGGGACTAAAGGCTGTAATGAGAAATATCTTGCTTTAAAACAAAAACGCAGCTATCTAGCAGAATGTTTGTAACTCGCTGAATCTAAACATAGACGCAACTTCCTAAGATGAACTACAAGGCAGAGGAATTTGAGCTAGACGTTTCTCCCGGGTTTTAAACGCAGTCTTACAGGTAGTTCTCAAATGCCTGTATGTGGCTGGAAATATCTGTTTCCAGATTTTCGAAGCAAAGGATTTCTGAACTGCTGCAAACACACATCAGTTTAACTCTGTAAGTTGATTGGGCAGCTTGACAACCATTCTGCTAAATAGCTGCCTTGTTGTTTTAGAGCAAGATGTCTCTGATTACGGCCTACAGGCTCTTTCACACTGAAATATCTAAACCTTGCTTTTAGAAGAAACGTGTTTCTAACTCGCTGAATCTAAACATAGATACAAATTGCTAAGGTGAACGAACACAATCCAGAGTAGTTGGAACTAGACGTTTCTTCCTGTGTTTTAATCGCAGTCTTACTGGTCGGTCTCATATGCCTGTAGATGGCGGTAAATATCTTTTTCCAGATTCTTGAAGCAAAGGAT
Source organism: Sapajus apella (assembly GCF_009761245.1). Lineage (NCBI taxonomy): Eukaryota > Metazoa > Chordata > Mammalia > Primates > Cebidae > Sapajus > Sapajus apella. The sequence goes on from NW_022440804.1 coordinate 4,946, forward strand.
TTCTGAACTGCTGCAAACACACATCAGTTTAACTCTGTAAGCTGCGTTTCTGTTTTAGAGCAAGATAGTTCTCATTACGTCCTTTAGTCTCAGTCATTCAGGAATATCCAAACGCAGATTTTAGAAGAAACGTTTTTCTAACTCGCTGAATCTAAACATAAATGGAACTTCCAAAGGTGAACGAACACAAAGCAAAGCAGTTTGAAATAGACGTTTCTCCTGTGTTTTAAACGCAGTCTTACTGCTAGGTCTTAAATGCTGGGGCAAGGCTGAAAATATCTGTTTCCAGAATCCACAAGGACAGATTTCACAACCTCTGCACACACATCAATTTAACTCCATAAGATGATTTTACAGCTTGACAACCATTCTGCTAGATAGCTGCGTTTTGTTTTAGAGCTAGATATTTCTCATTACAGCTTTTAGTCTCAGTCACTCTGGAATATCCAAACGCAGATTTTGGAAGAAACGTTTTTCTAACTCGCTGAATCTAAACATAGATGCAACTTCGTAAGGTGAACGAACACAAAGCAGAGCAGGTTGAAATAGACGTTTCTCCGGTGTTTTAAATGCAGTCTTACTGGTAGTTCTCATATGGCTGTATATGGCTGGAAAAATCTGTTTCCAGATTCTCGAAGCAAAGGATTTCTGAACTGCTGCAAACACACATCAGTTTAACTCTGTAAGTTCATTGCGCAGCTTGACAACCATTCTGCTACATAGCTGCGTTTCTGTTTTAGAGCAAGATGTCTCTCACTACGGCCTACAGGCTCTCTCACACTGGAATATCCAAACGCTGCTTTTAGAAGAAACGTGTTTCTAACTCGCTGAATCTAAACATAGATGGAACTTCCTAAGGTGAAACAACACAAAGAGCAGTTTGAAAGAGATTTTTCTCCAGTGTTTTAAACGCAATCTTACTGGTAGTTCTCATATGCCTGTATATGGCTGGAAATATCTGATTCCAGATTCACCAACGAAAGGATTTCTGAACTGCTGCAAACACACATCTTGCTCTAAAACAGAAACGCAGCTATCTAGCAGAATGGTTGTCAAGCTGCACAATCAACTTACAGAGTTAAACTGATGTGTGTTTGCAGCAGTTCAGGAATCCTTTCGTTGGTGAATCTGGAAACAGATATTTCCAACCATATACAGCCATATGAGAACTACCAGTAAGACTGCATTTTAAACACTGGAGAAACGTCTATTTCAACCTGCTCTGCTTTGTGTTCGTTCACCTTAGGAAGTTGCATCTATGTTTTGATTCAGCGAATTAGGAAAACGTTTCTTCCAAAATCTGCGTTTGGATATTCCGGAGTGACTGAGACTAAAAGCTGTAATGAGAAATATCTAGCTCTAAAACAAAAACGCAGCTATCTAGCAGAATGGTTGTCAAGCTGTAAAATCATCTTATGGAGTTAAATTGATGTGTGTGTGCAGAGTTTCTGAAATCTTTTCTTTGGGGAATCTGGAAACAGATATTTCCAGCCTT
>NW_022440805.1:0-1681 GCF_009761245.1 Sapajus apella
TGCTGGAATAAACCGGGAACTATTTAACTTATTAGGTGTAATTAACTTTTATTTAAAATTTTGAAAAAATTTCCAGCTAATTTATTGTGGCGAGGAAAGGAGTCTCTTGGCTTTCTTAATTTCTTCCTTAGCAACTGACCTGTTCACATTTCTGTCTCTCATGATACCATTTTATATTCTCTAACTTTTGTAAAATCATCCATCTTATTTAAATATCTAAGTGCATTACCATTGCAAATGGGCACCATAATATCTAATGATTTTGTCTCTTTTCATTGATTTTCAAAACTTTCTGAGGCTTTTAATCTCACTAATTTTGATAGTGAATTTGATTTTTGTTTTGTCTTTTCAAAGTAAAAGAGCTCTCTGTTTTAGCACTTCACAGAATTTTTTGTGACAATTTCACAAAATCAGTTTGTTTACCACTATATGTGTTTTTGTCTTGAGGGTTTTGCTTTGTTCTTTATCTGAAAGTACATTTCTAGTTTTTTAATTTTACTTTATTAATAAAATATCTGAAACAATACATTTCTTTAAATATATATTTTCTCTAGTTCAAATGTTTAATGAACAGTATCTTCATTTTTCATATTTTAAAATGATTTGTTGTTATATTTTAAATTTATTTGATCAGGTGGTAGAATTTTTATTTTATTGGTATTAGTTATTTTTTATTTATTTAAAATAAATTATTAACTTTTTTGCAGCAAGGTCATATAATATAGTACATATAATTTTTGGTGTTTTTCTTTATTGAAAAGTTTCATTCATTTATTTTCTCTGAAAGTTTTATCTATTCTGCATTTTCTCTTTAAATTCTCACCATAAAATTGCTCATTCAGCCTTCTTTCTTGTAGCTTTCAGTTTTACAAAGTTTTGTTTCTTTTTTTCCCCCAATTCGTCTAAATTTTATGATGGGATAACGATTTCTGTTATTATGTTTTTCTTAATTTCATCTTGCAGTTCTAAGTTTTTTAAATGTACTTTGTTGCAATGTGTTGTAGTTCATATAAATTTAATATTTTTTTGTTTTCAGTGATTATTTTGCCTTTTTTTTCACTCAAACTCATATGTAACCCTTTTTGCTTTATATTTGGCTTTGATATCATAATATATTTAGTTGATATTTTCTTACCTAACCAATTATTTTTGTTCTTTCCACATCTCCTCTTCTTTCTCTTTTAAATAGAATATGCTTGGATTTTTTTCTTGAATTCAATCTGAAACTCTATTTTAAAAAGTATAGAAATTTAATCTATTGGCATGCTCTTGTAATTGTTATATTTAAACCATTGTAACCATATTTTTATAATTCTGTTTTCTGTTATGTTTCTATGATGTGTCTTCACTTGGGAAAGGGTCATATTTAAGCTTCTTTTACTTCACTTAATTCTGAAATGAAATATAAAACAAATATTGGTATGTTTGCACATAATAATGACTGCTCAGAAAAATCTGACATTTAGAATTTTGTATGTTTAACTTTATACCTGTCCTCTCCTCTTTTCCTTTTTACCATTCCTCATAGCCTGTGTACCTGAGAAAAAAAAAAGTTTTAAAATAATTCTTACACTTTCTGTAACTGAAGCTGATCATTCATTGCTCTAACTCTGGAAATGCTATTTGGAGGCGAAGTATGTGGTTAGGGAGTAGCTGCAGCATTTTCTCAGATCAAATCTGG
>NW_022440805.1:1691-6439 GCF_009761245.1 Sapajus apella
GGTTTTTTTAATGTTATCTGTGGAAGGGTTAATCCTTTTTTATTGTACACTTGATTTTCCAGGTTATTCTTTATTTTAGTAATTCAATATTCTGGAGTATTCTCTCTCTCTCTTTCTATCTTTTTCTTTTTTTAGTAGACTGTTCTAAATGGTTTGGCTTAAACCAATCACTACATTTTATGGTTTTAAAACTCCCAACAGTTTCAATGGTTGTTCCATTCCATCCCTCTTTATTTGAGAATGAAGGTCATCCATATTCTGATTATGATTCTTGTAGCTGATTTTCCTTTATTTTCCAGGTTATTCTTTATTTTAGTACTTCAGTATTCTGGAGAATTCTCTCTCAATTTCTTTTCTGCTTCTAGACTGTACTAAATAGTTCTGTTTGAAGCAATCACTACATTTTATGGTTTTAATACTCAAACAGATTCAGTGGTTGTTCCATTTCAGCCCTCTTTATTTGAGAATGAAGGTCATCTATACTTTGATTGTGATTCTTGTAGCTGTTATTTTTAGAAGAGACGGGAGCTTTAATGGTTTTCCTGCTATTAATGGTGTATACTGAGTAAGGGTTTCGCTTATTTTTAAAGTGTTTACCTTTCTTCTTCTTTTTTTTAAACCTAACTCCTAAGAAGCGCTAATTTCTTTCTCAAGCTTTAGTATATTCACCAAATAGTCTCCAGATTTCTGATTATTTAAATTGCTATCTAGAAGGTATTAACCGAGAAATATTATCATACAGAACCACTTGCTCTGTCATCTAGCACCCAGAACATTGTTATTTCCAAGTGACCTGACTTTACCAAAAGAACCTGGGAAAATGCAAATTTATCTTAAGAAACAACAGATAGTATTCATTACTGCAATTGACCTTGATAACAAAACAGAGCTAAATCTTCTTGCCTTCTAGAAAGGGAGACACACTTGAGAACTTACTTCATCCTTTGAATCCTGTGATCTTAGATTTTAAAAGCTCTCTTCTTCTCTTAGGCACCTTTTGATTTCTGAAGTTTGATCTCCCATTAGTAATAATTTAAATGCTTCTGCTTCTCAGCAACCTCCTTCCACCTGGGTAGATAACACCCTCTCTTCCAGAATTTCTTAGAATTTGTAATACAGTTATCTTTTCTTGGGAGGAAAAAAAAAAACCCATGCACTTTAAAGAACAATAAAATCTTTCTAAAACAGACTGGAGGCTGGGCACGATGGCTCACACCTCTAATCCCAGCACTTTGGGAGGTCAAAGTGGGCAGATCACCTGAGGTCAGGAATTGGAGACCAGGCTGGCCAACATGGCAAAACCCTGTCTCTACTAAAAATATAAAAATTAGCTGGGCATGGTAGTGCATGCCTGCAATCCCAGCTGTTCAGGAGGCTGAGGAAGGAGAATCATTTGAACCTGGGAAGCAGAGTTTGAAGTGAGCCAGCATGGCATCACTGCACTTCAGCCTGGGTAACAGAGCCAGACTCCAGAAAAAAAAAAAAAAAAAAAAAAAAAAAAACCAGACTGGAAACTGCTTCAACATAGCCACCACTATTACCTGCCTTTACCCTGGACTTTTCACAATCTTGTCCCTGTGTTTCTCAGTCTTCTTCTCAAGAGTGCATCTTGTGAGTAAATTCAAAACACCACATGCATGGGGCTCAGCAGGACCCATTGCTCTGCGTTATTGTGTGCTGTGAAAGAATCACATCGACCTAGCCCCTGGCCCCAGAGTCTTAGTCTTACACATCTGAGTAATACCTGTGTGCACTTTTCTTTAATAAACCTAAAATAAACACACTGGTAAAGGCAATGAGAGTAAGTGCTTCTCTCATAATTGTAGACACTGCCCATCACCTTGGAGAAGAAAAGAAGTTAGCCCCCTTCAGAAGAACTGTAACTGATAATTTGCAGTTGACATACGAAATACTGTACTAACACACGCTGAAGATGGGAAGCTGGATGCCACTGCTAAATATTGGTAGTGTGACAATTTGTATCCCTGCAACAAATAGTGTTATTACTGTAAAGCTGGGCAGGCATGACATTTCTGACTGCCGCTCCTTTCAAACGGACAATCTATAAATAACGACTGTGTGGCATTTAAACATTTCAAAGCATCACATTTTTGTTAATACAAACCTGTGATCAGAGCCATTCATTCCCATAAATGTTTTTCCTCACAATCTGAACATTAGCAGCCACAAGCATGTCCTTTCACCCACTAAAAATGGGGCACTTTGTAAAATGCTGAGCATTCCAAGGGTAAAAACCAGGTTACTAGGGAAAAAAAAAAGGCGAAAAGCCAGCAGTGTAGAATACACCATTTAAACAACCCCCTCCACCTTTTTCCTGAGATTCAGCAGCAGCAGCAGCAAGGACAACAACACCACAAATCAGTATTTCCCAGAGTGAGAAACCCCTGAACCAAAAGATGTTTCTTGGACAAAGTTTCTTTTGGTAAATAAGTTTGGGAAACACCACAAATTTTTGCCCTCCTCTTGGAAACCCGTGAAACCCAACTTATTCCACAAATATGTACTGAGCGTGTACCAAAGCCAGGTCTTATTTAGGGGCTGAGGATGAAACAGGAAACAAAACAGACGGAGTCCCAAACCTTCAGGAAATGTACAAGGTTTTTGTTGTTTGAGACAGGGCCTAGTTCTGTAACCCAGCCTGGCATGCAGTGGCGCCATCACAGCTCACTGCAACAACCTCAAACTCCAGGGCTCCGGCAATCCTCCTGCTTCAGCCTCTTGAGCAGCTGCGAGTACGGGCGCGCGCCACCAAGCCCAGCTAATTTTTGTCTTTTTGTAGGGATGGGATTTTGCCATGTTGCCAAGGCTGGTCTCAAACTTCCGAGCTCAAGTGATCCGCCCACCCTAGCCTCCCAAAGTGCTGAATTATAGACATGAGCCACCACATCTGACCAATTTCCATTTTTGTTTCATTTTGTTTTGTTTCTTTGGAGACAGAGTCTTGCTGTGCCGCCCAGGCTGGAGTGCAGTGAGGCAATCTCGGCTCACTGCAACCTCTGCGCCCTTGGTTCAAGCAATTCTCCTGCCTCTGCTTCCCAAGGAACTGAGACTACAGTCTTGTGTCACCACACCCAACTAATTTTTCTATTTTTTTTTTTTTTTTTTTTTTTTTTTTTTGAGACGGAGTTTCGCTCTTGTTACCCAGGCTGGAGTGCAATGGCGCTATTTTGGCTCACTGCAATCTCCGCCTCCTGGGTTCAGGCAATTCTGCCTCAGCCTCCTGAGTAGCTGGGATTACAGGTGTGCACCACCATGCCCAGCCAAATTTTTGTATTTTTAGTAGAGACGGGGTTTCACCAGATTGGTCAGGCTAGTCTCGAACTGCTGGCCTCATGATCTGCCAGCTTCGCCCCCCCCCCCACCCCACTGGGATTACAGGCGTGAGCCACCTTGCCTGGCCCAATTTAGAGTTTTAAATTGACATATTTGTTTCCTGTGGGGCTGTAACAAATGACCACAAACCTGATGGATTAAAACAACAGAATCGTGTTTTCTCACAGTTCTGGAGAGCAGAAGTCTGAAGCCCGGAGTCCAGGTCAAAAGCAAGGGTCCACAGGGCCGCGCCCCTCCCAGGCACCGGGAGAGTTCCTTCTTCGCCTTCCCCAGCCTCGGGTCGGGTCGCCTTGCCAGTGCGCATGCGCGAGGCGGGAGCCGCTCTGAGTCAGTGACTTTCACCGTTGCCCCAGTGATGGGTTCCTAAGACACAAAAGAGGAACACCTGTGGCAGTGTGTCAAGAACGGGGCTCAGGTCCCTCCTCCCCAGGACGTCCACAGGATAATTTCCGGAGGCCAGGCAGAGGCGGTTTCCAGGTTGCCAGCATTTCCTGAGTTGTGGCCACATCACGCACGTCTCTGCCTCCTCCCCTCCCATCCATGCAAAATCTCCCTCAGCCTCCACTCATAAAGTATGTTGCAATTTCGGGGCTACCTGGAGAATCCAGGAATCCCTAATTTAATCACACCCGAAAAGACCCTTTTAGCATACGTGGTTTCAAAGACAAGGACCTGTTCTCTTTAGAAATCATTGTTATTGGCCGGGTGCAGTGGCTCAGGCCTGTAATCCCAGCACTTTGGGAGGCCAAGGCGGGCGGATCACGAGGTCAGGAGATTAAGACCATCCTGGCCGTGGTGAAAACCCATCCCTACTAAAATACAAAAAAATAGCTGCGCCTGGTGGTGCGCTCCTGTAGTCCCAGCTACTCAGGAGGCTGAGGCAGGGGAATCGCTTGAATCCGGGAGACGGAAGGTTGCAGTGAGCCAAGATCTTGCCCCTGCACTCTAACCTGGCAAAAGAGCAAGACTTCGTTTAAAAAAAAAAATGCTATTATTCAGCCGACTATGAGTGAATGCAGCTCTGAGATGTCCTGTGGTAATGACTGCTTTTCTGCTTTGACCTTGAAACCCTCTCTTTGAGAAACGCCTGCCACTATCCAGCGGACTCTGGCTCCAAAAATCCACTCTGGAAACCAGGCTGGAGTTCAGTGGTGCGATCTCAGCTCACTCATTGCAACGCCTCCCGGGTGTAAGCAATTCTCTGCCTCAGCCTTCTGAGTGGCTGGGATTACAGACACGTGCCACCATGCCCAGCTAATTTTTGTATTTTTAGTATAGACAGGGTTTCATCATCTTGGCCAGGTTGGTCTTGAACTCCTGACCTCGTGATCCACCCACCTCAGCCTCCCAAAATGCTGGGATTACAGGCGTGAGCCACCGTACCAGCTGAATTT
>NW_022440806.1:0-6439 GCF_009761245.1 Sapajus apella
AAAAAATGTGATTCGAACTCGTTCAATCTAAACATAGATGCAAGTCCCTAAGGTGAACGAACACACATCACAGCAGTTTAAAAGAGACGTTTGTCCTGTGGTTTAGACGCGATCATAAGCCTAATTCTTATGAGCATGTTTATGGCTGGAAATTCCTCTTTCCAGATTCTTGAAAGACAGGGATTCTAAACTGCTATATTCACACGTCTGTTTAACTCTGTTAGTAGAATATACACCTTGACCATGAGTCTTCTACATAGCTGCGTTGTTGTTGTAGAGCCAGGTATTTCTCATTACACACTATACTCCCATTCACTGAGGAATATACAAATGCAGCTTTTAGAAGAAACGTGTTTCTAACTCCCTGAATCTAAGGATAGATGAAACTTCCTAAGGTGAAGGAACACACAGCAGAGCAGTTTGAAAGACACGTTTCTCCTGTGGTTTAGACGCGATCTTACTGCTAATTCTTATGAGCCTGTATATGGCTGGAAATACCTCTTTCCAGAATCTCGAAAGAAAGGGTTTCTGAACTGCTACATTCACACATCTGTTTAACTCTGTAAGTTAAATATACACCTTTTCAATCATTTTGCCACATAGCTCCGTTAATGTTTTATAGCCAGATATTTCTCATTACACGCTATACTCCCATTCGCTCAGGAATATCCAAACGCAACTTTTAGAAGAAACTTGTTTCTAATTCGCTGATTCAATAACATACATGTAACTTCCTAACGTGAACGAACACACAGCAGAGCCGTTTGAAAGAGTGATTTCTGCTATGGTTTAGTCGCGAACATACCGCTAATTCTTATGAGCCAGTATATGGCTGGAAATAGCTCTTTACAGATTCTCGAAAAAAAGTGTTTCTGAACTGCTACATTCACACATCTGTTTAACTCTGTACGTTGAATATGAACCTTGACAATCATTCTGCTACATAGCTCCGTTTTTGTATTAGAGATAGATATTTCTCCTTACACCCTATACTGCCATTCACTCAGGAATATCCAAACGCAGATTTTAGGAGAAACATGATTCTAACTCGCTGATTCAAAACATAGATGCAACTTCCTAACGTGAATGAACACACGGCAGAGCCGTTTGAAAGAGACGTTTCTGCTGTGGTTTAGTCGCGATCTTCCCGCTAATTCTTTGAGCCTGTATATGGCTGGAAATAGATCTTTATAGATTCTCAAAACAAAGGGCTTCTGAACTACTACATTCACACATCTGTTTCACTCTGTACGTTGAATATACACCTTGACAATCATTCTGCTACACAGCTCTGTTTTTGTTTTAGAGATAGATATTTCTCCTTACACCCTATACTCCCATTCACTCAGGAATATCCAAACGCAGCTTTTAGAAGAAACGTGTTTCAAACTCGCTGAATCTAAACATAGATGCAACTTCCTAAGGTGAACGAACACACAATTTCTCCTTACACCCTATATACCCATTCACTCAGGATTATCCAACGCAGCTTTTAGAAGAAACGTGTTTCTAACTCGCTGAAGGTAAACATAGATGCGACTTCCTAAGTTGAAGGAACACACAGCAGAGCAGTTTGAAAGAGTCTTTTCTCCTGTGGCTTAGACGCGATCTTACCACTAATGCTTAAGAGGCTGATTATGGCGGGAAATATCTTTCCAGATCCTCGAAAGAAAGGGTTTCTGTACTGATACATTCACACATCTGTTTAACTCTGTAAGTTGAATATACACCTTGACAATCATTCTGCTACATAGCTCCGTTTTTGTTTTAAAGCCAGATATTTCTCATTACACACTATGCTCCCATTCACTCAGGAATATCCAAACGGAGCTTTTAGAAGAGATGTGTTTCTGACTCGCTGAATGTAAACACAGATGCATCTTCCTAAGTTCAATGAACACACAGTAGAGCAGTTTGAAAGAGACGTTTCTCCTGTGGTTGAAACACGATGTCACCGCTAATTGTTATGAGCCTGTATATGGCTGGAAAAATCTCTTTCCAGATTCTAGAAGGAAAGGGTTATTGAACTGCTATCTTCACACATCTGTTGAACTCTGGAAAGTGAATATACACCTTGACAAGCATTATGCTACATAGCTCCGTTTTTGTTTTCGAGCCAGATATTTCTCATTACACCCTATACTCCCATTCACTGAGGAATATCCAAACGCAGCTTTTAGGAGAAGCGTGTTTCTAACTCGCTGAATCTAAACATAGATGCAACTTTCTAAGGTGAACGAACACAGAGCAGAACAGTTTGAAAGAGACGTTTCTCCTTTGCTTTAGGCGCGATCTTACCGCTAATACATATGAGGCTGTATATTGCTGGAAATAACTATTTTCAGATTCTCTAAAGAAAGGATTTCTCAACCACTACTTTCACACATTGTTAACACTGTAAGATGAATATAAACCTTGACAATCATTCTGTAACATAGCTCCGCTTTTGTATTAGAGCCAGATATTTCTCATTACACCGTATACTCCCTTTCACTCAGGAATATACAAACGAAGCTTTTAGAAGAAACGTGTTTCTAACTCGCTGAATCGAAACATAGATGCAACTTCCTAAGGTCAACGAACACACAGCAGAGCAGTTTGAAAGAGGCGTTTCTCCAGTGGTTTAGACGCGATCTTGCCGCTAATTCTTATGAGCCTATATATGGTTGGAAATATCTGTTTCCTGATTCTTGAAAGAAAGGGTTTGTGAACTGCTACATTCACACATCTGTTTAATTCTGTAAGTTGAATATACACCTTGACAATCATTGTGCTACATAGCTCCGTTTCTGTTTTTGAGCCAGATATTTCTCATTACACCCTATACTCCCATTCACTCAGGAATATCCAAATGCAGTTTTTAGAAGAAACGTGGTGCTAACTCCCTGAATCTACACATAGGTGGAACTTCCTCAGGTGAACGAACACACAGCACAGCAGTTTGAAAGAGACGTATCCACTGTGGTTTAGACGCGATCATACGGCTAATTTTTATAGCCTGTATATGGTTGGAAATATCTCTTTCCAGATTCTCCAGAGAAAGGTTTCTGAAGTGGTACATTCACACATGTGTTTAAAATTGTAAGTTAAATATACATCTTGACAATCATTCTGCTACATAGCTCCTTTTTTATTTTAGAGCCAGATATTTCTCCTTACACCCTATACTCCCTCTCACTCAGGAATATCCAAACGCAACTTTTAGAAGAAACGTGTTTCTAACACGCTGAATATAAACATAGATGCAACTTCCTCAGGTGAACGAACACACAGCAGAGCCGTTTGAAAGAGACGATTCTCCTGTGGTTCAGAAGTGATCTTATCGCTAATTCTTATGAGCCTGTGTATGGCTGGAAATATCTCTTTCCAGATTGTCGAAACAAAGGGTTTCTGAACTGCTACATGCACAAATCTGTTTAACTCTGTAAGTTGTATATACACCTTACCATCATTCTGCTACATAGCTCCGTTTTTGTTTTTGAGGCAGATATTCCTCATTACACCATATACTCCTATTCACTCAGGATTATCCAAATGCAGCTTTTAGAAGAAAGTTGTTTCTACCTCTCTGAATCTAAACATTGCTGCAGTTTTCTAAGGTTAACGAACACACAGCAGAGTAGTTTGAAATAGACGTTTCTACTGAAGTTTAGACGCGATCTAACCGCTAATTCATATGAGCCTTTATATGGCTGGAAATCTCTTTCCCGATTCTCGAACAAAGAGTTTCTGAACTGCTACATTCACAAATCTCTTTAACTCTGTAAGTTGAATATACACCTTGACAATCATTCTGCTACATAGCTCCATTTTTGTTTTTGAGCCAGATATTCCTCATTACACCCTATAACCCCATTCACTCAGGAATATCCAAACACAGCTTTTAGAAGAAATATTTTTCTATCTCGCTGAATCTAAACATAGATGCAACTTCCTAACGTGAACGAACACACAGCAGAAAAGTTTGAAAGAGACGATTCTCCTGAGGTTTAGACGCGATGTTCCCGCTAACTCCTATGAGCCTGTATATGGGTGGAAATCTCTTTCCCGCTTCTCGAAACAAAGTGTTCCTGAACTGCTACATGCACACATCTGTTTAACTCTGTAAGTTGAATATACACCTTGACTATCATTCTGCTACATAGCTCCATTATTGTTTTAGAGTCAGATATTTCTCCTTACACTTTATACCCCCACTCAATCAGGAATAAACAAACGCCGCTTTTATAAGAAACGTGTTTCTAACACGCTGAATCTAAACATAAATGCAACTTCCTAAGGCGAACGAACACACAGCAGAGCAGTTTGAAAGTCGTGATTCTCCTTTGGTTTATACGTGATCTTACCGCTAATTCTTATGAGCCTGTATATGGTTTAAAATATCTCTGTCTAGATTCGCGAAAGAAAGCGTTTTGAACTGCTACATTCACACATCTGTTTATCTCTGTAAGTTGAATATACAACTTGACAATCTTTCTTCTACATAGCTAAGTTTTTGTTTTAGAGACAGATATTTGTCGTTACACCTTATACTCCCATTCACTCAGGAATACCCAAACGCAGCTTATAGAAGAAACATGTTTCTAACTCGGTGAATCTAAACATAGATGCAACTTCCTAAGGTGAATGAACACACAGCAGAGCAGTTGTAAAGAGACTTTTCTCCTCTTGTTTAGACGCGATCTTACCGCTAATACTTCTGAGCCTGTATATTGCTGGATATATCTCTTTCCAGATTCTAGAAAGAAAGGGTTTCTGAACTGCTACATTCACACGTCTGTTTAACTCCGTAAGTTGAATATACACATTGACATTCATTCTGCAACATAGCTCCGTTTTTGTTTTAGAGCCAGATATTTCTCATTACTCCGTATACTCGCATTCAATCAGGAATACCCAAACGCAGCTATTAGAAGAAACGTGTTTCTAACTGGCTGAATCTAAACATAGATGCAACTTCCTAAGGTCAGCGAACACACAGCAAAGCATTTTAAAAGAGCCGTTTGTCCTGTGGATTAGAATCGATCTTACCGCCACTTGTTATGCGCCTGTAAATGGCTGGAAAAATCTCTTTCCTGATTCTCCAAAGAAAGGGTTTCAGAACTGTTGCATTCACAGATCTGTTTAACTCTGTAAGCTCAATATACACCTTGATAATCATTGTGCTACATAGCTCCATTAATGTTTAGAGTCAGATATTTCTCATTACACCGTACACTCCCATTCACTCAGGAATATCCAAACTCAGCTTTTACAAGAAACGTTTTTCTCACTAGCTGAATCTAAACATAGATGCAACTTCGTAAGGTCAAGGAACACACAGCAGAGCAGTTTGAAAGAGACGTTCCTCCTGTGGTTTAGACGTGATCTTACCGCTAATACTTATCAGCCTGTATATGGCTGGAAATATCTCTTTCCAGATTCTCAAAAGAAAGGGTTTCTGAACTGCTACATACAAACATCTGTTTAACTCTGTAAGTTCAATACACACCTTGACAATCATCGTGCTACATAGATCCGATTTTGTTTTAGATCCAGATGTTTATCATTACACCCTATACTCCCATTCACTCAGGAATATCCAAAAGCGGCTTTCAGAAGAAACGTGTTTCTAAGTCGCTGAATCTAAACATAGATGCAACTTCCTAAGGTGAACCAACACACAGCAGAGCAGTATGAAATAGACGTTTCTCCTGTAGTTTACAGGTGATCTTACCGCTGATTCTTATGAGCCTGCATATGGCTGGAAATGTCTGTTTCCAGATTCTTGAAAGAAATGGTTTGTGAACTGGTACATTCACGCATTGTTTAACTCTGTAAGTTGAATATACACCTTGACAATCATTCTGCTACATACCTCCGTTTTTGTTTTATACCCAGATATTTCTCCTTACACGCTATACTCCCATTCACTCAGGAATATCCAAATGCAGCTTTTAGAAGACACGTGTTTCTAACTCGATGAATCTAAACATAGATGCAACTTCCTAAGGTGAATGAAAACACAGCAGAGCAGTTTGACGGAGACGTTTCTCCTGTGGTTTACACGCGATCATACTGCTAATTCTTATGAGCCTGTATATGGCTGGAAATATCCCTTTCCAGATTCTCGAAAGAAAGGGTTTCTGAACTGCTACATTAACACATCTGTTTAACTCTGTATGGTGAATATACACCTTGACAATCAATCTGCTACAAAGCTTCGTTTTTGATTTAGAGCCAGATATTTCTCATTACACCCTTACTCCCATTCAGTCAGGAATATACAAATGCAGCTTTTATAACAAACCTGTTTCTAACTAGCTGAATCTGAACATAGATGCAACTTCCTAAGGTCAAAGAACACACAGCTGAGCAGTTTGAAAGAGACGTTTCTCCTGTGGTTTAGAAGCGATCTTACCGCTAATTCTTATGAGCCTGTATATGGCTGGAAATATCA
>NW_022440807.1:0-6438 GCF_009761245.1 Sapajus apella
TGACCACTGTTAAGAAATAATGGAAAATTATCCAAGCATGGTAGTGTGTGCCTGTGGTCCCAGCTTCATGGGAGGCTAAGGCAGGAGGATCACTTACAGTCAGAGACGTTGAGGTTGCAGTGAGGCGTGATTGCACCACTGCACTCCAGCCTGGGTGAGAGCGAGACCCTATCTCAAAAGAAAAAAAAAGTCGGGGGGAAGAGATTATGGAAATAGAATGGGTAGGGCCATAGTGATTGATTAGAGGAACAGATTGAGGAATATGGAGGTTCAAAAATGACATGTAGGTTTCTGGGTAGGACCACTGGAAAGCAGTGGAACAGTTACTGAGATGGGAGCACAAGAAGCGGGAGGATAATGTTGGATACGATTCACTTGAGGTCCCTGTGGGACATTCAACTCAAGATGACGAATAAGCAGTTAAAGGTTAGGAAGGAGTGACTTCACTGTGTGGACCAACTGCATGTAAATGGTAACCAAAGCCCTGAGCCGCACCAACATTTCAGAGTGGGCAGAGGAAAGATGACACGGCTAGAGGAAAACCAGGCGAGTACGGCAAGAAGCTGGGATAAGAATGTTTCAAAAAGGAGAGAACTGTCAACTGTATAAAGTCTATTTGAGAAGCAGTGAAATGAGATCTGAAAATTATCCATTGGACAGACAACATGAAGATCATTGGTGCCCTTAGAGCCTTTGAAGGTGCAGTGATAGAGAGAAGCCAAATTAGAATGAGTTATGGAGTAGGAGGTAAAGTGGTGGAGAAAGCGAGTGTAGACAATTTGAATAAATTTGGCTAAACAAGTCATCAGTGGGAGTGTAAATAGGTAAAATCACAAATTAAATACACACATAGTTTTTACCCCAACAATTCTACTTCCAAGAAGTCGGCCTACAAATATACTCCACATGTGTACAAAGACCTACAGAGTGGATGTTTACTACAGCATTTTATAAATAGCTACAATGTTCATCAATAGGGAGTTGGTTAAATTAACATAAGACATTCACACAGGCCGGGCGTGTTGGCTCACACCTGTACTCCAAGCACTTTGGAGGCCAAGGCGGGCGGATCACCTGAGGTTGGGAGTTCAAGACCAGCCTCACCAACATGGTGAAACCCTGTCTTTAAAACAAACAAACAACAAAAAAAAAGACATTCATACAACAAGGTATTATGTGGTCATTAACAAATATCATGGGAGGGCTGGGCGTGGTGGCTCAGCCTGTAATCCCAGCTCTTTGGGAGGCCAAGGTGGGCAGATCATCCGAGGCCAGGAGTTCCAGAGCAGCCTGGTCAACATGGCAGAAACCCCCATCTCTACTAAAAATACAAAAATTAGTTGGGCGTGGTAGTGGACGCCTGTAATCCCAGATGGTTGGGTGGCTGAGACACAAGAATCACTTGAACCCAGGTGGTGTGCCACTGCACTCCGGCCTGGGTGAGAGAGCCGGATTCTGTTTCAAAAAAAAAAGTACATATGGTAAATATGTGTATTTTATTAAAACAATTTTTTAAGACAGAGTCTTGCTCTGTCGCCCAGGCTGGAGTGCAGTGGCGCAATCACCGCTCACTGCAGCCTCAACCTCCCCCAGCTCAGGCAATCCTCCCACCGTAGCCTCCCGAGTAGCTCGAACCACAGGCCTGAGCCACCACGCCCGGCTAATTTTTGCATTTTTGCAGAGATGGAGTTTCACCATGTTGGCCAGGCTGATCTCGAACTCCTGACCTCAAGTGATCTGCCCTCCTCGTCCTCCCAAAGCGATGGGATTACAGGGCTGAGCCACCACACCTAGCCGAAAAAGAATTTTTTTTAAGTCACCATCTTTGCAAGGTTTTCTGGGCCACCTCCGGTAAAATGTCAAGCCCTCAGAAGCTGGAAGAGAGTCGGAGACCTGTGTGGGGAGGCAGGAGCATGCCCAGAAAGGCGGGAGCTTCCGGGGCCGCTTAGAGCGAAGGGAGCTCGGAGCCGAGCGGAGGCCAGAGAAGGGCGGCGTGGGGTGGTGAAGAGGCGGGTCCAGAAATACCTGAGCTTCCGAAGCCGCCTCCGCGGGAACGGAAAGGGGCGGGATTTTGGAGGGGGCGGGTCCAGAAAGGCGGGAGCTTCCGGGGCTGCCTCCGCTCCGCTCGAAGGGAAAGGGGAGGGAGCTTAGAGGGGGCGAGACACTTGGGTGTCTGGGGTCTCTGGCTGGCGCCTACTGGGACGGGCTAGATAGGGGAAGGGAAGAGGCTCACATTTTCGAAGCAATGGGAGCTGCTCGGCTAGCCGCCTCGCGTGGGTTAAGAGCAGCAGGAGGAACGTGGCTTTACGACTTAGCCGCCTCGGCCCTCCACAGCCCCTGCCTCCGCCTCTGCGACCTGACCGCTGTAGAAGACAGAAGAGGCCTGAAGCCTGCAGCAGCAGCAGCACCCTGTCCCGCCGCCTCGCGCGCCCTCCAGTGGCGTCATCCCATTCGCTTTGGTCTCGACTGGCGCGCCTCCCCTCGCCAACGGCAATGGGAGGGCAGTCGCGGCCAGGCTCCGAGGACCCATCTTGGGAAGTTCCGCAAGGTCCTTACTGTAAGGGAACAGGGGTCGTACGTGGGCCACGGCCGGAAGAGAGACCAACATCATGACGACGTCTGCCCCCAGCCTACCTCTTCAGAGCCCGGTCTCTGCCTTGCATCAAAGTCAAGCACAGGACCATGCAGGGCACCGAGCTCCAGCCAGAATCACCCTTTTCTTTCAGATAGCCCCACTTACCCTTAGAAACCTTACTCTCTCAGGAGCAGGGGGAAAGTGAAAGGCGAGTGGGTGGGCTGTTTCTGCTCCCTCTGTACCTGTGGCCCTTGAGTGGAAACCCCTGCCCCTGAACCAAAGACCTGGAGGCTCTAGGATTGCTCACTTGGGACCCTGACTATGAAGGGTCAGGATAGCCCATTCTGCCCCAGCCCTCACAGAGCCCTATTACCAAGGCCCCTGCCCCAAGAATCCACCATCAAAACCAGGGCCCTGCTAGTGCCTTCCCAGCGTGCAGGCCTAGGGAGGAGTAGCCCCAGTATACCTGTTATTCCTGATCCTACTACAGTCTCTCTGTTTGTGACCCCATGGCCTTTGCTGGTATGTCTGCCTGGGCCCCA
Organism: Sapajus apella; assembly: GCF_009761245.1. Lineage (NCBI taxonomy): Eukaryota > Metazoa > Chordata > Mammalia > Primates > Cebidae > Sapajus > Sapajus apella. The sequence goes on from NW_022440807.1 coordinate 3,118, forward strand.
CAGAGAGCTAGGTCAGAGCTATCCTGGCCTACATAGCCAGACCCAGGTTCACAGGCTAAAACCTAGGCCTCTCACCAGGCTGCAACTCCCAGCTGCACACTGCAACCTGAGAAATCTCAGCACAGTCTAGGAATTAGTAATGGGGACACTTCCGTCTTGGTGGGAAAGGGAGATGAGGGCCTCTAGCTCTCCATACCCAGTCTCTCATCATCAAAGTCATTTAAGGCCCCAGCACAAGACCCCAGGTTCAGCATCATCCTGTTCATCATGAGCAGAGGGGTGACTTTGAATAAAGTGGGAGGCAGCTGTGCCCTGAACAGTTCCCAACTTGAATTTTCCTTTGAGCTTAGTGATTTGGGGCTGGGTGGGACCGGGAGAGGACAGATGTTTTCCTTTCACATGTGGGAAATCTTGGGGCCCCCCAGATCACTAAGCTGAAGGGAAGAGTCAAGCTGGGAACTACTCAGGGCAAACCTGCCTCCCATTTTATTCAGTCATCCCTCTCCTGAGATAGATACATATCTGATTGCCTCTTTTGGAGAGGCTTATCAGAAACTCAAAATAATGCAACCATTTGTCCCTCACCTACCTGTGACCTGGAAGCCCTCTCCCTGCTTTGAGTTGTCCCCACCTTTCTGGACTGAACCAACGTACTTCTTACACATATTGATTGATGGCTCATGTCTCCCTAAAATGAATGAAAGCAAGCTGTGCCCTCATCACCTTGGGCACATGTCTTCAGGACCCCCTGAGGCTGTGTCATAGGCACATGTCCTCAACCTTGGCACAATAAACTGTAAATTAACTGAGACCTGTCTCAAATTTTCAGGGTTCACATTTTGGTAACCATAGAGGGATTCTGAGTGGAGATGGCCCTGACCTTTGACAAATCTCCTATCTGTGCTTGGTACCAGCATGAACTAACTTTATGGCTCAGACAAACAGGATAATTTGCTGAGGTCTGAGAGTACACCCTCCAGAGTTGTTATTCGCGTCCAATAGTACCGAATATTAAACGTATTTAATAAAGAGATCTTCCAAACAGGCTTTGTGCGGCCAAGAAGGCCGTTTTATTTCGCACTTGGGTGCAAGCTGGCCGAATCCGAGAAAGGACAGGTGAAGGGAGTAAGGGAGAGAATTGGTTTTACAGGTTGGGGCAATTTTTTGGGGGGTGGGGGTGTTACAGAGTAAGATCAGTTACAGTGGTGGGGGGTAAGGGCAAGGAGTAAACATTACCATAAGTTCAGTTACAATGGCGGGTGGGGTAAGGCATAGAGTAGTTAAGATGGTAGGGTGGGGGGAAGAGTATTATCATATTATCATAAGAACAGTTAAGATGGCAGGATGGGTTGAGGGGTATTCACATTACCATAAGAGCAGTTAAGGTGGCAGGGTGGGGTGAGAGGCTCCTGGGGGAAGCTCCACTGGTCGATTAGGGTTAATGGCGAAGGCGGGTGTGGGTGCGATCAGCTGAGGAAGGCAGGACTTCAGACTTTTTGGGTCCACGCTTGCATGTGGAGACCTGACACAGAGAATCCCTGATCTTTCCAAATTTGGTCAAGATCTAAAGATTTTGCTATACAAGTCCTCTTTTTCTGGAGTTTTACTTACTTCCAACACAAGGAAGGCAACTTTTTTTGCTTCCATGAGAATGGAACGCAGGTAGATGAGGGTTTTTTGTTTTTGTTTTTGTTTTCCTGCTTCTGGGATGGTAGAAAGCAGTCCTCAGCCTGAGACTCATCCCTTAGTAAGTAACTGAATTGGGCTTTGTCTTGGATAAAATTAAGATTAACAACCAGCTGGCCTTAATTTATCCTTACCATTAGAGTGCTCAGTGATAATATTGTTGAGGTTTTTTTGTTGTTTGTTCCATTCTGAAGTTGTTGTTTAAGGATCCTAATTCTAGTTCTGAGATGAGTTCTAAAGGGTCTTCTCTATTGCTTTTTCTCCGGAATTTAAACTTAATTTGGCTTGTGTGTGTGCATTTGTGTGAAGAAATTAACTGTTGTTTTCATAGGTTAATGACAGTTTTCTCAGCTCCAAAGAGAAAAGGCATTTGCTCCACCCAGCTGAAAGGTGCCCCTGGGTGACTGGGAACCTCATGAGAGTCTCTGGGGGGTTGACTCCTTGCAACATGCAGCAACCCTGGAGGGAAATCCCCAACCAAAATTAGTTTTAAAAATGGCTCATCCGGGAAACCCATATAAGGCTGATCACCCAGCCTTTTGAGCCCTCTCTGAGGTGATAAAAGGCTGGTGGTAAAAGGCTGAGGTGATAAAAGGCTGTCTCCTCTGGAGACAGAAACTGAGATATGTAAGAGGGTGGTGACATACTGTAGAGTCCTGCCCACAAACAGCACATGTCAATCCACCACAGAAAAATCCTAGGCCACAGCTCACTTCCTCCTAAGAACAAAAAAAAAGGCAGGAAATAATCTAAGAATGAGGAGGAAACAAGGAGACTGACCCCTTTCAAGCACTCCATAGGTTTTACGGCACCTCTACTTGCCAAAGTTTAGGTAAAATGGAAATAATACCGTCTTTGTGCACATTTACATTAAGGAAAAAGAGCCCTAAGATCAACCTACAAATTATAGAGTTCCTAAGTGCCCTTTTCCTCTGTTTTTTCTTTTCTGCCTGCTCTAAATCTGCTGTTATTTTGCTATTAAGATAAAAACCACTGTATCCAACAAGTTTTTTGCAAGCTGGTGAATTTGTGTTTATCTCATGGCTAAAAGTTCTGAAGTAAAAGCTATAAGATCTTTGTGTGTGTGTGTGTGTGTGTGTGTGTGTGTGTGTGTGTGTGTGTCTATGTGTGTGTATATTTAAAAGGTCTTTATAATTTCTATAATTTTATGCTTAATTGGCAATTAAATCCATTTTAATTTCCCTCTAGCACACCAAATGTTTTCTCTCCTACATTATAATGTAAATTTTGCTACTTGACTTTCACCTGAGTTGTTTCCTTTAATATGCAAATTTAAGGCTATTTAGCTGACAACTGCCCAGGATTATGAAACAGGTTATCAAGAATCTGAAAGTCGCCGGGCGCGGTGGCTCACGCCTGTAATCCCAGCACTTTGGGAGGCCGAGGCGGGTGGATCACGAGGTCAACAGATCGAGACCATCCTGGTCAACATGGTGAAACCCCGTCTCTACTAAAACTACAAAAAATTAGCTGGGCATGGTGGCACGTGCCTGTAATCCCAGCTACTCAGGAGGCTGAGGCAGGAGAATTGCCTGAACCCAGGAGGCGGAGGTTGCGGTGAGCCGAAATCGCGCCATTGCACTCCAGCCTGGGTAACAAGAGCGAAACTCCGTC
>NW_022440808.1:0-6435 GCF_009761245.1 Sapajus apella
TGGGGAAAGCTGCAGGGTGGAGAGTGAACCTGGGGCATCTAAGCCCCGCATAGAGCCCAGCACAGACCCGGCCTTGCACCTACTAGAACTTCAGGAATGTCCTTCATGCTCTGCTGTGGGCTGAGTAAGTCACATGATTACCTTGTACAATGCTAGAGATTTGTATTTTTATCCCCATTTTTTGGATGAGGAAATGCTTCAGATAAGGCTCCACCTTGTTAAATAAATAGGATGTATGGAAAAATAGACTGCAGAAAAGGGGAACTCATTTAGCTCATACGTGGTAGAGATTGAAAATTAACCTCTCAGTACAAAGCATTCGTGGGCAGAGGTGTTAATTTTCTTAAAGTGTAGAAAGAAGAGACTTGTTGCTTCCTGAGGCTGCGTCAGGGTGTTGGGTTAGGCAGGTACTGATGCCAACTGTCATTTCACCCTCCTCTTCCCCTCTGAACACAGACCCTTGGGTCCTTCTCTCTCATGACATTGATGAGAAATCTCATTCAGGGCAGGCTAGGGATGCCAGGATCTGGACTCAGGCCTCCTCAGCATGGCCTAGGCCTTGCACGCTGAGGCTCTGAAATCCAGGAAAAATGGCTGACCCATGGACACTTCCTCAAACTCTGCAGCGGATGTGATTCTGGATCCAGACACGGCAAACCCTATCCTCCTTGTTTCTGAGGACCAGAGGACTGTGCAGCGTGCCAAGGAGCGTCAGGATCTACCAGACAACCCTGAGAGATTTGATTGGCATTTTTGTGTTCTCGGCTGTGAAAGCTTCATGTCAGGGAGACATTACTGGGAGGTGGAGGTGGGGGACAGGAAAGAGTGGCATATAGGTGTGTGTAGTAAGAACGTGCAGAGAAAAGGCTGGGTCAAAATGACACCTGAGAACGGATTCTGGACTATGGGGCTGACTGATGGGAATAAGTATCGGACTCTAACTGAGCCCAGAACCAACCTGAAACTTGCTCAGCCCCCTAGGAAAGTGGGGGTCTTCCTGGATTGTGAGACTGGAGATGTCTCATTCTACAATGCTGTGGATGGATCGCATATTCACACTTTCCTGGACATCTCCTTTTCTGAGCCTCTGTATCCTGTTTTCAGAATTTTGACCTTGGAGCCCACTGCCCTGACCATTTGCCCAGCGCCAAAAGGAGTAGAGAGTTCCCCGGATCCCGACCTAGTTGCACCTGATCATCCTCTAGAGACACCAGTGGCCCCGGGCTTAGCTAACCAAAGTGGGGAGCCTCAGGCCGAAGTAACGTCCCTGCTTCTCCCTGCCCAGCCTGGAGCTGACAGCCTCCCCCTTCACAGCAACCAAGCAGAGGCATAAGACTGCAGACATACACTGAAGCACTTTACTGATGATACTCATTCAATTATTCATACGATAGTTGTTTGGGTTTGGTACCACTTATTGTCCCCTTATACAGATAAGGAAACTGGGGTGCAGAAAAGTGAATTCGCTTTACAAAGTAGACATGACTAGTGAACAACAGAGCTGGGATCTATTCATCAATGACTAACATTAGTAGAGAATTTTAAACGTTCTGACTGCCGTGTTATGAGCTTTGGTGGCTGTTACTCCTTTAATCCTCACAGCACTCTGTCAGGTAGTCTCATTTTATGAGTATGGAAGCTGAGGCAGGGTGACATTAAGTAACCTGCATAACTCATACGGTAATTTGTGCAGTTGGGAGACGTTCAGCCTCAGTCCCTGGCCACTTGCCCATTCTTTTCCAGCCTGATTCTTCCCCCATGGGAAGAATCCACCTGTAGCCCTGAGGTTCCCTTCCCAGGACAGCTCCAGGGTGGGGATCATTGTAGGTGGTTGTGGGGTTGACGCCCCTATTGACTCCTTCCCAGCTGATGGTCAGAGCCTTAGACCCAGCACTCCTTGGATTAGCTCTGCTGAGTGTCTTGGTTGAGAGAATAACCTCACGGTACCCACATGACACGTGACTTGGAAGGAGACTCGAGGCCACACTCAGTAAATAATGGTGCACAGGTGTGCCCACTCAACAACTATGCTGAGTGACCATGCAGCCAGAGCCAGGCTTCTTGCAGTCAGGGTTTCCAGGCAGAGCTAATACCCTAAAGATTCTCTGTGATGCAGGAAATGTAGATGAAGGAAGCTAGAACTACAGGGATGATGATGATGGTGATTAGAGACAGAGTCTCTCTCACTCTGTTGCCAGGCTGAAGTGCAGTGTCGCGATCTCAGCTCACTGCAACAACCTCGCGGGTTCAAGTGATTCTCCTGCCTCAACCTCCTGAGTAGCTGGGACTACGGGCACAAGCCACCATGCCCAGTTGATATTTGTGCTTTTACTAGAGATAAGGGTTAACCATGTTGACCAGGATCGTCTCGATCTTTTGACCTTGTGATTTGCCTGCCTCAGACTCCCAAAGTTCTGGGATTACAGGGTTGAGCCACTGCACTGGCCTACAGGGATATTTTAAATCCTGCCATGGACTCTGTCTCCAGAAAACAGGTCTGTCCATCCCTGCTCATTGGTGAATGTTAAACCAATATTCCTTTCAACTGCTGCATGCTAGAGAAAACTACTCCTCATTATCATCACTATTATTGCTCCCCACCGTATCCCCTCTACTTGGCATGTGCTTGTCAAGTTCTAGTTTTCAATAAATTTGTGAATAATGCTTACTCTTCAACTTGGCTTTTTCTAGATTCCGGTGTTTACTCAGCACAGTAGAGTAGTCCACACACCTACTATACTCCCCATAGTGTCGGTTTACCTCACTGCAGCGTTTTCACAAAACCTTTATTGTATGTATTTTCTTCTGCTGTCATGATAAATTACCACAAATTTTTAGACTTAAAGTAATACAAATTTTAGGTTCACAGTTGTATAGGTCAGAAGTCCAATAGAGATCTCACCAGGTTAAGATCAAGGTGTCTGCATGCTGGATTCTTTTCTGGAGCCTCTAGAGAACAATATGTTTTCTTGTTTTTTCAGATTGCTGGCAGAATTCAGTTCCTTGCAATTATAAGACAGAGGTCCCAGTTGCTTACTAGTTACAGCTCAAGGCTGTTCCCATCTCTAGAGGCTGCTGTGCTTCGGCTCCCAGCTCCCTTCTTGCATCTGCAAAGCAGAAACTGTGCACTGAGGACCTGTCAATCTTTGAAGTTTTTCTGGTTCTTTTTCCATTGCATCTTTCTGATTCTTTTGCCTTCTACTTTTGAGAATTCCTGTGATAAGATTAAGTCCACGTAGAATAATCATCATATTTTAAGGTCCATAGACATTTGGGGGGACTATTGACAATATTTGCCACTTAGAAATTTCTTCCACCAGATACCCTAATCATCTCACTGGAGCTCAAAGTTCCACAGATCTCTAGGGCAGGGACAAAATGCCGCCAGTCTTTTTGCATAGCAAGAGTGACCTTTACTCCAGTTCCCAACCAATTCGTCATCTCTATCTGAGACTACCTCAGCCTAGACTTAATTGTCCATATCACTATCAGCATTTGTTCAAAGTCATTCAACAAGTCTCTAGGAAGTTCCAAACTTTCTCACATTTTCCTGTCTTCTTCTGAGCCCTCCAAACTGTTCCAACCTCTTCCTGTTACCCGGTTCCAAAGTCACTTCCACATCCTTGGATATCCTTATAGCAGTACCCCACTCTACCAGTACCAATATACTGTACTAGTCTGTTGTCATGCTACTATGAAGGACTGCCTGAGACTGGGTAATTTATAAAGGAAAGAGGTATAATTGACTCATGGTACGACTGGGGAGGACTCAGGAAATTTACAATCATGGCAGAAGTGGAAGCAAACACGTTCTTCTTCACATGATGGCAGAAAGACGAAGTGCTGAGCAAAAGAGGGGGAAATGTCCCTTATAAAACCATCAGATGTCATGAGAACTGACTATTATGAGAACAGCATGGAGGTAACTGCCCCCATGATTCAATTACTTCCCACTAGGTCCCTTCTACAATATATGGGGATTATTGGAACTGTAATTCAAGATGATATTTGGCTGGAGACACAGCCAAACCGTATCACGTGGTTTCTTGCTAAGCTACCTGATAAGCAATCAATTCTATTCCTGCCCATAACACATATGTTTCCCTCTGGTACAGGTCAGCTTTGGCAGAAGATGAAACTTAGCTTAGCTAGATACTTCTGGAACAAGCTGCTTCAGAAGCCCTGGGCTTTATTTCTTCAGATAAAAAATCTGAAGCCAGATCTCAGCCTGATCAGCCAAGCTTTTGAATCCCTACAACCTCCTCTTCTGTTTCTTCCAAAGAACTGCTTAGGCTTGGCTGGAATGATCAAATACTTATTATGATTTTATCCTCATTAGCCACTCAGCCTAGAATCCAATTTTAATTATGCTGCAGAAGCATCAAGTGATGGGTGAGACTGCTGTTTCAGTTTAAGGGTCAGTCGAATAGAAAAAGCGGTTCTTAGTAATGTCTTTAGTTTATTCTCGTCAAAGAGCTTCCTCTGCAGATGAAACCTACTAGTTCTTCCTTCCTGGTCCTTGAACTTCTAACCTGGAGTGGTTTAATCTTGCTGCCATCTCTCTCTGGCACTCTAGTGCCTAATGATTTCAGAAACTGGGCCACACTGTGGGGGGAATAACCTTACCCTTAGCACGTCACTCACTCACTGAACAACAGCTGAGAGCAGAGCTTAGGCCTGGGCCCTATAAGGAGAGAGGAATCACATGCTGCAGAGGTCTGTCCTGAGGAGCAGGTACTCTAGCCACAGCAGAGACACAGTTGATGCCTGGATCACAATAATAGAAGACAGGACATGAGAACAGCAAAAGATGTGGGTGTCAGAAGAGGCTGAGAACACTTCAGGCAGGAGCACTGAGTTGTGCTCAGAGGAAGTAGGCATGAAGGCTGGGCAGGATTTTAAGGGCAGAGATGGAGCAAACAATTCAAGTGAAAGACATGGCATGGAAAGGGAGCGCTGGCCACAGGGAGTGCAACGTTGTGACGCAAGGCCACTGTGGAGCCATTGCTAGTGTATTAATGCAAAGCTTGGAATTGAATCGGAAGGGAATTTGAGGCCTCCAGACTAAGCATTTAGTCACTTGAGGGGGATATTCACAACTGGGAGCCGGGAAGATTATTCTGGAAGATATCTTTACAATGTCAAGATTGGAGTCTGTGGGGAAGGGATTACCTTTTGGGGAGGACGGTATGTGTTCCCGTGTCTGTGTGTGTGCTGGTGTGTGTGGTCCTTGGACCCAACCCAAACACCTACTGGCAGAAGGAAATGGCCAACTAGAAAGTTTTGCTCACTTTCATCTTCTGCCCCCACCAGAATGCCACCTCCCTGAGGAAAAGGGTTTTTGCTGCTCACTCAATATCCTCAGCACCTCTTATCCAATAGCTCTGGAATGAATGACAAGACCTTCATAACAGCTAGTGCAACTGCTGTCTCCTTTCCTTTGCTACCCCTCCCTCTCCAGCCATGCCTGCTTCCCCCAAGCCCTTCCGCGCTCCGGGCCCAACCTCAAACCCAGCAACTTGAACAAGAGTCGTCTGGCTTTGGAAAGAAGGCGGCTTATGTTTTCCTCCTCATGTTTCCTCCCCAGCAAAATCGTTCGCTGCATTCAGAAGCCTCTCCTTGTGGATACCAGCAAGGGCACCAACCTCGGGGACACTCCTCGGGGAATCTCAAGGCTTGAGAGAGAAAGAGAGAGAGGAGAGAAAAAGTAACTTGCTTTCGAACAAAGAAAAAGTAAATAAAAAGACCCAGTAGCAATTTGCTACTTGAGATTTCTGATTCCGTGTATTCTACCTAGCAACTGCTGAGAAATAAGGCTCGACCCCATTGGCTGGTTCACTTACCCGCGGCCAATCCTGGCTCGAAACTATTTAGGGAACTCCTGGGAACCTGCGGACGCCGGGAGAATCAGATTCCGGTATCGCCATAAGTGGGACGTGAGGACTTTTTGTCCTCTTTAGGGACGGTTTGTGTCTAGTAGTGCCCGTGCCCCTGGGCAGGTTGGAGAGAAGGACGGCTGGAGAATCGTCATGTGAGGACCAGAGGAGAAAAGACGCCAAGTTAATTCTACAAGGTGCGGAGGGGAGGGGAGGCGCCACAGCTCCGGGGCGGGCGGTAGGGGGAGCGGCATCCGCTGTGGACGCGAGCGCGGGGCCTGGGAGAGGGAGGCCACGGCGGGGAGGCGCGGGCTCGCCGGGCTTTACCTCGCGTGGCCTGGCCTGGGTGCGGGAGCGGGAGCGGGAGCGGGAGCGGGAGGGGGAGGGGAGGGGAGGGGAGGGGAGGGGGAAAGGGGAAGGGAAAGGGGAAGGGAAAGGGAAAGGGAAGGGGGGGGAAGAGTCCAGCGGCCACAGAAGAAAGCGGACGCTGGCCAGAGAAGTGAGTGGAGGAAGGCGGGAAACGGCCCACTCCATCTTTGCCCTGATTGCTTATTCCATG
>NW_022440809.1:0-6433 GCF_009761245.1 Sapajus apella
CCTTTAAAGGAAGAGAAAATCTTGCCATTTGAAAAAACATAGATCAATCTTGAGGACATTATGCTGAATAAAGTAAGCCAGACACAGAAGATGAACACTGAATTATCTATGTTACACAGAGTATTTTTAAAAGGGTTTGTATATAGTTATGTAAAGTAGAATGTTGATGACCAGAAGATGGCATTTGGGGTAATGAGGTATTGGTCAAATGGTGCATAACTGAATTATATGAATGCTAGGGACCTAATGAACAGCATGGAGACTAGAGTTATTAATAAGGTATTATAAAAGGGAATATTATTAAAACTATAGATCTTGGCCAGGTGCAGTGGCTCACGCCTGTAATCCCAGCACTTTGAGAGGCTGAGGTGGGCAGATTACAAGGCCAAGAGATCGAGACCATCCTGACCAACAAGGTGAAACCCTGTGTCTACTAAAATACATAAAATTAGCCAGAGGTTGTGGTACATGCCTGAGTCCAAGGTACTTGGGGGTCTGAGGTGGGAAATCACTTGAACCAGGGAGGAAGAGATTACAGTGAGCTGAGGTCGAGCCACTGCACTCCAGCCTGGTGACAGAGCAAGATTTTGTCTCAAAAAAAAAGTAAAATAAAATAGATCTTAAATGTTCTCACCACACACAGACAAAATAAAATAACTATAGGAAGTGATGGAAATGTATTTAGCTTGATTGTGGTAATAATTTCACAATATATACATATATAAATCATCACATTATGCATCTTAAATACATATGATTTTATTTATTAATCATTTTCAAATAAAGGTGAGAAAAAAGCATGATCAAAATAATATCTCACCACATGCAAATTTTATTTAAAATACTTTAAAAATGAATACTAGATTAAACCAAAAATCCAAATTGACATAATTTTTCCAGTCAGAAAAGTTTGAATCGACAAGAATGGCATAAAAGGTAGAATTGGATATTTAGCTAGAGCATCTTTTATAAATAAAAGTGGATACAAATCAAAAGTACAAATATTGAGAAACTTCACTACCATTGGCACATTGTAAAGGGCATACTTCAAGACGACAAAAAAAAATTTTTTTTCTACGGAGGTTAAACGAACGTAAGTGTGTAAGAGGCTTGATAGGGAAATACCAACTCATGGTGGACACTGAACTAAAGAAATTACATAGTCCTTAAATGCATCCATTTAAAAATATTTAAATATAATCAAAGGGTGTTCCATACATTTTATTTAAATCAGATAAAATTAATTTTGGATTATCTAAACAATTCATAGGAGAAGATTTTATTTTTTAGAAATTTTCTTATTGCTAACTTGTTAAAAGTTTGTAGCACTCTGATTGCATGTTTTGAAGAGTATCACCTAGTCTTCTATCAGAGCTGATTTGTACAAGTGGAGCAACAGTAGCATAGGCATTGACCACCAGGTTGTGCACATTCAGGACGACTGGGTTTTACATCCATAACAAGTTTGAAGAGGATGAGATTATGACCTCCACTGAATACATGACCACAAAGAAACTGACCAGCAACACGATGGTCTGAGTTGCTTTTTTCTCTGGTGAGGATCTTGGACATAGATTGGTGCTGTGGAGGCGCTGGGATCGCCTCTGATGCCTGGACAAAAGGATCACCATGTACATGCCTGAGAGAAGGGTAACTCCTAAAAGGCAGAAATCTCTTGATATTGTCAGACTGAAAAACACTCCCCTGATGATGTAGTTCATGGGAGAAAGTGAGCAGTATTTAGTGATCTGAAGCAGATTGGTCTGGGACATGTTGGAAGAAGCCACAGTGAAGAGCATTATATTATTACTGAAAGACAAATTGAGTGGCCAAAACAAATAGATGACACTGACAATGTTATTTGTGAATTTATGTTTAAATCTTGCCAACCAGGCATTTCTAGGGCGGATGGTGTTGGCTTGGTGGACACTCAGGAGGCAGGTGGTATAGATACTTAGGCCCCTCATCACTCTATTTATGTAGAACACTGACTTACATTTGAAGTCATTCTCAAAATGTAGTGATTCAAGCAGATCTCAAGGCAAAGCATCCACTACAGTGAGGAGCATCAGTACATGAATGAAGGCCAAGTGACAGCTGATCAGGTCATGGGGCTTAGGTTTGTGATGCTGAAGGAATGTAAAAATATGGAAGAAAAGACATAAGCTGTTGGCTGAAAGTCCAATGGCAGCTTGGGACAAAAAGACATTTTTAAGCACAAGGTAAATGGAAAGTGTGTTCATCTTAATGGCAAAGAAACATATATCCTAAGCTGGGAAAAAATAAATTTCACATTACCAATGTCTTTTACTTTAGTGATCCATATGACCATTACCATTGTAATTTTAGCCACTACCTTTTGATATCTCTGACTAGCTCATATATATTCTGCATAATCCAGCCTTGGCACTATTTTCTACATCAAATAACTCATATACACAAAACATTGACATATCTGTGACTGTGCGGAGTGCACAATTTCTCAACTTCTATTGTACCAAGCCCTTTCTTTCTAGAAATGATATTATCACTTTATATTTCCTCATTTTATATTTAGCAGACAGAATTGTGAAAGACATAAAATTACTCAATAGGATTTGTACAGTTGAAGTGAATGGTAATCTAAAAAGAATAACTACACTTCTGGCTTTCTTCAAGTTTACTTTCCAAACCTGAGATGTCTTATGGGATTCTCTTCCACTTAGTACAAGATTGTCACCACTCAATTGTCAAGAGAAAAAATCACTTCATTAATCACTTTATGAAAACCATGAGTTTGCATCAAAATAACCTATGTTGATCTTTTCCCTGAGATGTCTCTTACTACAGGGATACTCTCATATACCCAGAAAAAAATACCCTCTCTAATAATGAAGATAATACCCCTAAGGTTTTCTCAGAATATCTCCAATACCAGAATATCTTGTAAAATTTTACAAAACAATTCTGCCGTTGCTATCTCATGTTACCTAGCTTGAATTCAGGAATCATATTTTAGCAATTGAATTTAATCCAGGACTTAGAACAGTTTAGCTTCATGACGGAGAAATAGAAACCACCATATTCCCTCAGATTCCTATGAGATGAGAGTGTGTCCAACTCTATATTCCAGGTCACTTATCACTCTACTGTCCCATAAATATACATATGTGGGCAATGCCAAATTTTTGAGAATTCACATTTCTGCCCAATAATCAGCAATTGACGGCTGGGGTAAAGATTGCCCTAAAGCTGCATCATATATATGATTTTACATATTTTAGTGTCTATATGATGGCATAGTTGGTTAAGTAATTTTTTCAAAGGCTTACTCTAATAAGGGAACACATTTATTTTAGCTGTAAGAACCAAACAACACAGAGTTCCTAGCATTATACATTGGCATACTCGGCACGGTTTCGTTCTACTCGCAATTTGGAACCAGAAACAATTGCCGGATCACGTTGAATTAATAACTTAATGTTCTTCAAATATTAAGCTCACACTCCGGTACCACTAACAGACTAGGTGGATATGGACTACTAATATGTGTACAATGTTTGATGAACTATCTTTATGTAATTTTATTAATATATTTTCTGGGATATAAGCCTAACATTAGAAAGAGACAGTACAAATAATTACATAAAGTGATATCAATAATAAGTTTAGTATTTTTAAAAAATTTTATTGCATTTTAGGTTTTGGGGTACATGTGAAGAACACGCAAGATTGTTGCATAGGCACACACATGGCAGTGTGATCTGCTGCCTTCCTCCCCATCACCCACGTCTAGCACTTCTCCCCATACTCTCTCTCCCCAACTCCCCTCCCCCCGCTGTCCCTCCCCTATTTCCCCCCAACAGACCCCAGTGTGTAGTGTAGTGCTCTCCTCCATGTGTCCATGTGTCCTCATTGTTCAACGCCCGCCTATGAGTGAGAACATGCGGTGTTTGATTTCCTGCTCTTGTGTCAGTTAGCTGAAAATGATGGTTTCCAGGTTCATCCATGTCCCTACAAAGGTCACAAACTCATCATTTCTTATGGCTGCATAATATTCCATGGTGTATATGTGCCACATTTTCCCTGTCCAGTCTATCATCGATGGGCATTTGGGTTGTTTCCAGGTCTTTGCTATTGTAAACAGTGCTGCAATGAACATTTGTGTGCACGTGTCCTTATAGTAGAATGATTTATCATCCTTTGGATATATACCCAGTAACGGGATTGCTGGGTCAAAAGGAATTTCTGTTTCTAGGTCCTTGAGGAATCGCCACACTGTTTTCCACAATGGTTGAACTAATTTACACTCCCACCAACAGTGTAAAAGTGTTCCTATTTCTCCACATCCTCTCCAGCATCTATTGTCTCCAGATTTTTTAATGATCGCCATTCTAACTGGCGTGAGATGGTATCTCAATGTAATTTTGATTTGCATTTCTCTGATGACCAATGATGATGAGCATTTTTTCATATGCTTGTTGGCCTCATGTATGTCTTCTTTTGTCAAGTATATGTTCCTATCCTTTGCCCACTTTTGAATGGTCTTGTTTGTTTTTTTCTTGTAAATCTGTTTTAGTTCTTTGTAAATTCTGGATATCAGCCCTGTGTCAGATGGGTAAACTGCAAAAATTTTTTCCCATTCTGTTGGTTGCTGATTCACTCTAATGACTGTTTCTTTTGCCGTGCAGAAGCTGTGGAGTTTCAGTAGGTCCCATTTGTCTATTTTGGCTTTTGTTGTCAATGCTTTTGGTGTTTTGGTCATGAAGTCCTTGCCTACACCTATGTCCTGAATGGTTTTGCCTAGATTTTCTGCTAGGGTTTTTATGGTATTAGGTCTTATGTTTAAGTCTTTAATCCATCTGGAGTTAATTTTAGTGTAAGGTGTCAGGAAGGGGTCCAGTTTCTGCTTTCTGCACATGGCTAGCCAGTTTTCCCACACCATTTATTAAACACGGAATCCTTCCCCCATTGCTTGTTTTTGTCAGGTTTGTCAAAGATCAGATGGCTGTAGATATGTTGTGTTGCCTCCGAGGCCTCTGTTCTGTTCCATTGGTCTATATCTGTTTTGGTACCAGTACCGTGCTGTTTTGATTACTGTAGCCTTGTAGTATAGTTTGAAGTCCAGTAGTGTGATGCCTCCTGCTTTGTTCTTTTTGCTTAGAATTGACTTGGCTATGTGGGCTCTCTTTTGGTTCCATATGAAGTTTAAGGTATTTTTTTCCAGTTCTGTGAAGAAGGTCCTTGGTAGCTTGATGGGGATAGCATTGAATCTGTAAATTACTTTGGGCAGTATGGCCATTTTCACAATATTGATTCTTCCTAACCAGGAACATGGAATGTTCTTCCATCTGTTTGTGCCCCCTCTTATTTCGGTGAGCAGTGTCTTGTAGTTCTCCTTGAAGAGGTCCTTTACATTCCTTGTTAGTTGTATTCCTAGGTATTTTATTCTCTTCGTGGCAATTGTGAATGGCAGTTCATTCTTGATATGGCTCTCTTTAAGTCTGTTATTGGTATATAGGAATGCTTGTGATTTTTGCACATTGATTTTGTATCCTGAGACTTTACTGAAGTTGCTTATCAGTTTCAGGAGATTTTGGGCTGAGACGATGGGGACTTCTAGATATACAATCATGTCGTCTGCAAATAGAGACAATTTGACTTCCTCCTTTCCTATTTGAATACCCTTTATTTCTTTTTCTTGCCTGACTGCTCTGGCTAGAACTTCCAGTACTATATTGAATATGAGTGGTGAGAGATGGCATCCTTGTCTAGTGCCAGATTTCATAGGGAATGCTTCCAGTTTTGTCCATTTAGTATGATATTGCCTGTTGGTTTGTCATAAATAGCTTTTATTATTTTGAGATATTTTCCATCAATACCTAGCTTATTCAGGGTTTTTAGCATAAAGGGCTGTTGAATTTTGTCAAAGGCCTTCTCAGCATCAATTGAGATAATCATGTTGTTTTTGTCTTTGGTTCTGTTTATGTGGTATATTGCATTTATAGACTTGCGTACGTTGAACCAGCCTTGCATCCCCTGGATGAAGCCTACTTGATCATGGTGGATTAGCTTTTTGATGTGCTGTTGCAATCGGCTTGTCAGTATTTTATTGAAGATTTTTGCATCTATGTTCATCATGGATATGGGCCTGAAGTTTTCTTTTCTTGTTGAGTCTCTGCCGGGTTTTGGTATCAGGATGATGTTGGTCTCATAAAATGATTTGGAAAGGATTCCCTCTTTTTGTATTGTTTGGAATAGTTTCAGAATGAATGGTACCAGCTCCTCTTTGTATGTCTAGTAGAATTCGGCTGTGAACCCATCTGGACCTGGGCTTTTTTTTGGGTGGTAGGCTGTTAATTGCTGCCTCAACTTCAGACCTCATTATGGGTCTGTTCAGGGTTTTGGCTTCTTCCTGGTTTAGGCTTGGGAGGAGGCAAGTGTCCAGGAATTT